>NC_041401.2:4193287-4340787 GCF_900747795.2 Erpetoichthys calabaricus | reverse complement strand
CCACACTCCCATTATGTGTATTTAAGGATCGATGGAGACTCACATTTTTCAATGACCGCGTGCGAGATTGCTAGAAAATAAAAAAAGTGTGTATTACCTGCAGGGCTCGAGCAATGCCTCTGGCTTCTGAAGTTTCTCCAGCTCAGCATTTGTTGGCATGACCACGTTAGTTTTATGTAGGGCTAGTGCATCTCCTAGTGGTTGCTGGTTTCTTCGCACACGCTTCACCATCTCCAGAGTGCAGTTCCATCTAGTCGGTACGTCTTGTACGAGTGTCTCAGTCTTCAGGCCATGCACGACTTGCTGTTTCTCAAGTTCTGCACTATTTGACGGACTGTGCTTGAAGTGCCCCACCACCTTTCGGTATTTGTAAAGTACGCTGTCAAATGCACTATTCTGCAGAGACACTGTGACAGAATGTTGAATGCTGTGTGCAATGCATGGCAAGTGTTTGAAAGGCAGCTGTCTCACCGCTGAAATTAAATTTTGTGCACTATCTTTACTGAGTGTGCTTACTTTATTCTCAACGTTCCACTGCTTTGCTAAATCCATAAAATGTTTGGCACATGTTTCGGTATGATGTCTCTCTGATGTTTTCATGACCGTCAAAGCATATGAATACAGTTTCCACTGTTCGTTGATATAATGGGTTGTAACCCCAAGGTAGCTATGATTTCCAAGTGAGTAGTCATCAGTAAGGGTGACCGTTTCCGTGATCTCCAACTCATTAGCTAGTTTTGCCCTCTCTGAATCAGCTCATGTATACTAGTTACGACTGTGGCTCTCAGGGGTAATTCATAAGTTGGGTCGTTGGACGTGATCTGAATTGTGTCATGCAGACCTTCGTCCTACACTATATAAATTAGCCTGCATGGTGTGGCTATCCATTTAACAATTGCTACTGATAATTTGTTGGAGGCTGACACGTCCATTGGTTTCTGCCAAACACTGTCAAGCGTGGTCTGTCACATTTTACCCGGGCTAATGCTATTAGTGTAAAATGAATGCTTGGCTTGCATGTGATATTATAGGCTGCTTGTACTCCGGTGATAACTAAATTCGGCTTTACAATAATGGCTCACTCGATAAAAATAAGGTTGTGTATCGTCAGGCAAAGTTTTGAAACTGAACTTCCCATTTCATGGACCTTTTTCCATCGTTCAACAATTAGGAATATGGAGTGACTTCTGCGAGAAATTACTTGAAGGCTAGAGTGGTACACCTTCAGTGTGCATGCTCTGCTTGGTCTACGAGAATTTCATAGGGTCAAAAAGAATCTGCGTTAATGGCGCTTATTTTTTTAACAGCATTAAAATTAGTGTGCGTTAACTTTGAAAGCCCTAATAAATATATATATATTTTTTTTTTACTATGCTATATATTATTATAATATATTAGCTATGTAAGCCCATGCTGTAAAAAGCACAGGATCCTAAAAACTATTGAAATCGTCAGAAAAACAAAATTGAAATGTAGTGATGTCAGGTCAAGGTGAAAGGAACTACTCTGGCGTGTCTCTTTCCTAGGAGGTTTCGTTTTGCCAATGTGCTCGGATCACTTATGCATTATCGGCTCTGCGACTTTGTCTTTCTTTGGAGGTTTTGTTTTGCCTATGTGCTCGCCTCTGCTGTACATTTCTGGTGATATGATTTTGTCTTTCTTCGGAGGTTTCGTTTTGCAGACGTGCTATCCTCGTTTCTGTATTAGCGGTGGGAGGAAAAGTAACAGGGATACCGTTTTGCTGATGTGCTCGCCTCGTTACTGTATTAGTGGCTAAGTGAGTGAGTCTTTCTTTGGAAGTTTCGTTTTGCCGACGTGCTGGCCTTGCTTGTGTAGCCTTGGAGGCAGAGCCCTTACCCTGACTCCACCACTCACTTCCGGGCAAGCAAGCCAGACAGACAGACAGAGACACATACACAGTAGACGTTTATATATAAGATAATAATATTTGTGATCATTATCACAGACACAGGTGCAAGTCACACTGAATGCTACTCAAGTGCCATGTTCATTCTTTGTGCTAATATGATTTAAATCAGATCCATTTTTTTTCCTCCATTGATCTTTTTGCCAGAGATCCATAACTCAGCTGATTCAGAATGGGGAATTTCGCCCAGAGCAATGGCCATATAACACGGAGTCCTCGGGTTTCCAGACACAGCCCACTGATGCTGCCGCCATGACCTTCAGTTACTTTCTTTTCCATGGCAGATTTAGACTTTGGAATTAATTCTGAAATAATTTGATCTGCTGGCTTTGTTCACTCTTTTAAAAAGTAATTTTATTTTATCTGGGTAAGAAGACATTTAGCTTCTTCCAACATTGTTGCCCTCTCTTTTGATCAGGTCCTTCTATTGAGGCTCTATTTTAGAGCTATATTTTTATGTTTTCATTGTTTTAATGCAGTTTTTGTTTATTTTAGATCAGATTAGATAAACTTTAGATAGATAGATAGATAGATAGATACTTTATTAATCCCAAGGGGAAATTCACATAAAAAAAAGCTGCACTCCCAGGTATTTATAGGTCTGCACCCTCTGCACACAGTCACCTCTGATGATCACGGGGTCCATGAGGGGTCTGGTCGTCCTAAAATCCACCACCAGCTCCTTGGTTTTGCTGGTGTTCAGTTGTAGGTGGTTTGAGTCACACCATTTAACAAAGTCCTTGATTAGGTTCCTATACTCCTCCTGCCCACTCCTGATTCAGCCCACGATAGCAGTGTCGTCAGCGAACTTTTGCACGTGGCAGGACTCCGAGTTGTATTGGAAGTCCAATGTATATAGGGTGAACAGGACCAGAGAAAGTACAGTCCCTTGTGGCGCTCCTGTGTTGCTGACCACAATGTCAGACCTGCAGTTCCCAAGACGCACATACTGAGGTCTGTCTGTAAGATAGTCCACGATCCATGCCACCAGGTATGAATCTACTCCCATCTCCGTCAGCTTGTCCCTAAGGAGCAGAGGTTGGATTGTGTTGAAGGCGCTAGAGAAGTCCAGGAACATAATTCTTACAGCACCACTGCCTCTGTCCAAGTGGGAGAGGCATCGGTGTAGCATATAGATGATGGCATCCTCCGCTCCCACCTTCTCCTGATATGCAAACTGCAGAGGGTCGAGGGCATGTTGAACCTGTGGCCTCAGGTGGTGAAGCAGCAGCCTCTCCATGGTCTTCATCACATGTGATGTCAGAGCAACAGGCCAGAAGTCATTCAGCTCATTAGGATGTGATACCTTTATTAATCCTAAAGGGAAATTTAGGTGCATACGGCAGCAGAAACCTAAAAAAACAAAGGTACAGACTCACAGGACAAATAATACAATCAGTCAGTCAATCGATAAATAAATAAATGTACATTGTGCATACTGTAACTTTCATAATGAACTTAAATAGTATGTCTGTAGGAAGTATTGAGTTGCCTGATAGCAGTGGGCAGAAAAGACCACCAGAGGCGCTTCTTAGTACACAGTGGTGGAATCAACCAATGGCTAAAAGTGCTCCAAGAGAGCGCCCCCTGCAGGGAATGGAAGGGAGTTTTCAGGATGGCATCCATTTCCCTTGTGTACCTTTTTCTTGTAGTAACCCAGAATTTTTTTTTTCACAAAAATAAAAAATATGCACTATGTGTCTGGCCAAAAGTATGTGGACACCCCTCCAAATAAATAAGTTCAGAGCTCTGTGCCTTTTAAATGTGGCGCTGTCATTGGATGCCACCTTTTCTTCAAATTGGCATGTGCAATGTCTGCTCTGCTAGAAATACCCCAGTCAGGTGTAAGTACTGTTATTGTAAAAAGCCAACAACAGGTCAGCCACAAAGTGGTAGACCACACAAACTCGCAGAGCGGTGCTACTGAATGCTGAAGCACAACAATCGCCTGTGTTCTGTTGCATCACTCAAAATGGAAGTCCAGACTGTCTGTGAAATCAACATCAGTTCAAGAAGTGTGCATCAGGAGCTTCATGAAATGGATTTCTATGGCCTGGCCTAAAATAACCATTGTGGAATGCCAAGAGTCAGCTGGAGTGGTGTAAAGCATGCCACGATTGGACTCTATAGCCGTGCAAATCACACTTCACTATCTGGCAGTCTGATGGGCAAATCTGGGCTTTGGCAGATGTTAAGTGAATGCTTCCTCCTGGACTGTCTAGTTTTCTGGAGGGATTATGGCAGAGATTGGTTTATACCCTTGGTTCCAGTTAAGAGTTATTGTTAATGCTTCAGCATACAAAGACATTTTAGTCAACTCTGTGGCAACTTTTCTGGAGGGAAGGTCCTTTTCTGTTCCAGCATAACTGATCCCTAAAGCAAAAAGCCAAGTTCATTGCCACATGGAGAAATCAGAGTGGCCTGCACAGAGCCCTGACCTAAACTTTACTGAACACCTTTGGGACAATTGGAATGCCGATTGTGAGGCAGGACATCTTGTCCAGCATCAGTACCTGAACTCACAAATGCTCCTTTGGCTGCATGGAAACAGACCCCTACAGGCACCCTGTAAAATGTCTCAGAAGAGTGGAGATTGGTGTTGCTGCAACGTGGGCCAACTCCACATTAATGCCCATGGCATAAAGCTCACATATGTGGCGGTCAGGAGTCCACACATTTTTGACTGTGTAGTGGATTTATGCGATTTCAAATACTTTTGCTATTAGTGCCTGCACAGTGTTGCATAATGAGCTTTATTTACTGAACTCTTGTCTGTTTCTGTTTTCCCCTTTTGACTGTTGAATGGTTTGACAATGGGAAAGGCACTTGGCAAATTAATGTTTGTTCATTCATCCATTCTTCACTTATTGACATGAACAAAAATAAGGATTTAAATTCAGAAAAGAATAGACACCCATCTTAAGGCTGGTACAGGGAGAAATGACTGAGATGTATGAGAATCTGAACTGTTACCGTGTGTTGAAGATTCAGCACTTACCAAGAAAAGGAAGCAGTGTGGCATAGCAATTAAGGCTTTGGGCTTTAAACCCTGAGATTGTGGGTTCATATCCCACTAACGGACATGAGTGAGCATTCGGCTGCCTGTGCTCCAATTGTAAAACTGAAAGAAATGTAACTAATTGTATCTCAGTCGCCTTGGATAAAGGTGTCAGCCAAATCTCTCTATTATAAAAAAAAAAAAAAATCTTGCGACGAGACGTGATCTTTGGAAGAGAAACAGAGAGACACATTCACGTCCCGCGAGACAGACAAGCCACGTCATGCTTACAACCTTTGTAAGCAAGTCCCGTGATACACATGAAGAGCAAGTTAGAGATAATGGAAGTAGGAAAATTTGAAAGTCTCAAAAAAATGAGAGTAAAGATCTCTCTAAAGCTCCCATTAGCACAAACAAATGAAAAATATTACTTGGTGAAATAACGTAACAGCGAGAATAGATCACATAGTGTTTGAGGATATCTGGGGGACAAGAGAGACAAGGCAGTGAGACAAAAGGACAGCTGCTGTACAGGCTTTTAAATGTTTGAAGTGCCGCACGAAATGCATATCATGCGGCACGGCAGCAGCAGCTGATTGAGCAAAGTGGAGGTAAAATAACAACTGTTATTTGTTGAAGGACTGCCAATTACAATGACAAGATATACAAACCCGACTGCGATGCACTGTGCCTGGAAGCCAGTCTGCCGTGCATTCCTGCCAGCTGTCGTGCTGCCTGTGAGTGGCTCGAGCCGCAAGAGACAGCAAACTAGCGGCCACAGCACCCCGTAACAGATGTTTAATGTTGATCTTTGTGTGAAAGGAAGGAAAACAAAGAGGGGGAAACGCGCCGGAGTTCTGTGCCGAACTCGACAGAGAAACAACAAGCCTCCTCTGCCTAGCATCCTGCTCGCTAACGTTCAGTCTCTGGACAACAAATTAGATGAGCTGCGCGCACGGATAAAGCACCAGAAAGACATCACAAACTGCTGCGTTTTGGCGTTCACAGAGACGTGGTTGGAGCCCAGCGTACCTGACTGCGCAGTCACACCAGACGGGTTCACAGTTTATCGGGGAGACAGAACGAAGGACTCAGGCAAGTTGGGGGGGGGGGGGGGGGGTGGGGGTGTACTTTATGGTTAACTCTTCGTGGGCTATGGATGTTTGTCTTAAAAACACACTGCTCACCGGTTCTTGAGCTGCTGACCATTAAAGTTAGACCCTTTTACCTCCCGAGGGAGTTCAGTTCAGTTCTCCTTTCAGTTGTTTACATCCCCCCACAAGCTGATAAAGCTTCGGCTATGGGTGAACTGTATGATGTTAGTAGTGGACTAGAGAACGCTAACTCAGAAGCAGCATTTATTGCGTTGGGAGACTTTAACAGAGCAAACATGAAGAAAGTTCTCCCTAGATACTATCAGCACATCTCTCCCCCCACAAGAGGTGATCAGACACTGGATCATTGTTACACCTTATTCAAGGACTCCTACAAATCTCTCCCTCAACCTGCTTTTGGAAAAGCAGACCATTGCTCTGTATTGCTGCTGCCTGCATATAAACAAAGACTTAAACAGGAAAAACCGGTTTACAGGAACATCTACAAATGGGACAGTGAAGCTGAGGGGGTCTTACAGGACTGGTTTGAAACAACTGATTGGGAGATGTTTGAGGATGCAGCTGATGGCAACATCAATGAATTCACAGACTCTGTCACAGGATATATCAGCAAGTGCATTGACGATGTTGTCACTAAAACCACCATTTGCATATATCCTAACCAGAAACCCTGGGTAAATAGGGAGATCCGGGCTAAGCTCAAGGCGCGGACCTCTGCCTTTGGCTCAGGGGACTCTGATGCATACAAAGCAGCCAGATACGACCTCCGGAGGTCCATCAAGAAGGCCAAACGGGACTACAGGGACAAAGTGGAGTCAAGCTACCACAGCTCTGACACCAAGCGCCTGTGGAATGGACTGTGCTGCATCACTGACTATAAAAAGGAAAAACACAGTCAGTGTTCAGCCCACTGCATGTCTTGCAGACGAGCTCAACACCTTCTATGCTCGTTTTGATGCAGCCAACAAAGAACAGGTGCTATATCCTCAAGGGGGCAGTGAGTCTGTCACTCTGATCCTTGAAACGTCTGATGTGAGAAGGTCCTTCAAAAAGGTCAATCCTCGCAAAGCTCCGGGACCAGATGGCATCCCAGGGCGTGTGCTGACCAGCTAGCAGGTGTGTTCACCAACATTTTCAATCTCTCCCTGAGGCAGTCAGTGGTCCCCACTTCCTTCAAGGCATCCACCATCATTCCTGTCCCAAAGATACCAGTGGTCTCCTGTCTGAATGACTATCGCCCGGTTGCACTGACATCGGTCATTATGAAGTGTTTCGAGCAACTAGTCAAAGGTTACATCTGCTCCTCCCTCCCTGACACGCTGGATCCTCTCCAATTTGCTTACAGAGCAAACAGATCGACAGAGGATGCCGTTGCGCTAACAATAAACACTGCCCTCACCCACCTGGAAAGAGGAAATACATATGTAAGAATGCTGTTCATAGATTACAGCTCGGCATTCAACACCATCATCCCCTCAAAACTCATCTTGAAGCTTGACGACCATCTGCAGATGGATTTTCTCTTTCCTCACAAACAGGCCCCAGGTGGTGAGAGTCGGCAAACACACACATCCTCATTATTCATTTTAAACACAGGAGCACCGCAGGGCTGTGTGCTTAGACCCCTCTTGTATTCCTTGTTCACCCATGACTGTGTTGCAAAACACGGCACGAACACCATCATCAAGATTGCAGACGATACAACCATCATAGGCCTTATCACTGACAACGATGAGACGGCCTAAAGAGAGGAGGTGCTGGCATTGAGTAATTGGTGCCTAGATAACAACTTGTCTCTTAACGTCAGCAAAACCAAGGAGATGATTGTGGACTATCAAAAACAACAAGGCAGAGAACACCAGGCCATCTACATCAGCGGCATAGAAGTTGAAAGGGTTAACAGCTTCAAGTTCCTCGGAGTGAACATCACCAAGGATCTCTCGTGGACCCTTCACATAGACACTGTGGTCAAGAAAGCTCGCCAGCGGCTCTACTTCCTGAGGAGGCTGAGGAAGTTTGGCATGAATGCCAACATCACCTCAAACTTTTACAGGAGTGTGGTCGAGAGTCTGCTGACGGGCTGCATTACCGTCTGGTATGGGAGCTGCTCTGCCAGCAGCTGGAAATCACTACAGAGAGTGGTGAAGGCAGCAGAGCACATCACGGGCAAGAGTCTTCCTGCCATTGAAGACATTTACCTCCATCAGTGCTTGCGTAAGACAAGCAGCATCATAAAGGACCACAGCCATCCAGCACGCCAGCTGTTCTCCTTGTTACCGTCTGGCAGACGATACAGGAGTCTGGCTGCTCGGACTACAAGACTTAAGAACAGCTTTTACCACCAGGCCATTCGACTCCTCAACAGCAACACCTGAACACTTACATACACTTGCATTACATCTACATTGCACTACATCTACATTGCACTACTCACACATAAACTGTACCTGCACACACTCAGAATACTGACTGGAACATGCATCTGCACTTTATGGAATATGCATCTGTACTTATAAAACATTATCTGTGCAATCAACTCATATTGCTCTATAACTTCTTTTAAAACATACACATTTTATTTTATATGGCTTGTCTATTTTTAACTTGTAATCTTCTTTTTTTAAGCTTTATTGGATCTAGGCTGAGTGACTTGTTTTTCTCGTCATACACAGTTAATTGTATGTTGACCCTGTGTTAACCTATATATGACAAATAAACCTAAACCATCGCGTTGTGTGCTTTTCAGCAAAACTGCGTTCTTTGGAAAGAATATTCAGCCCTCAAAGAGTTAAGAGGGGTTTTGGAGGAGCGACCACATCTCCTTGGAGTGCGTTCAGCCCCCCCACTTCACGATGGCACATAGTGCTGGCAGGGTGGGAAAGGGGTTGGCAAGCGGAGCGAGCAGGGGGCAAAGCTACCCTAGTAACTAAATATTAAAAAATAAAAACAAAATTTCTCTGTTGGTGGGGATCAAAGGAGGAATGCCTTTTTTCACTACTTTTGTGTGCATGACAGTTATTAGCTGCTTTAGTCCAAATATTCTATTTGCACCCTTGAAAAGTGCTTATATCAATATAAATATGATTCTCAAGTTCACTGCAGTATATTGTGCCTTTAATACTTAATTCATTAGAACAGGAAAAATAACCTGTGTGTGAGTTTGAAAATAACCCAGTATGATGTTCATGTGTTTCCTTAATCTAATTGGCAGGAGTGGTTTGCTGTTTATGTGGAACTGAATCAACAGATTGCAGCTCTGCTTAATGCTGGCGATGAGGAGGATTTGGTTGAACTCAAATCTCTGCAGCAGCAGCTGAGTGATGTCTGCTACCGTCAGGCCAGCCAACTGGAGTTTAGACAGACCTTGCTTCAGTCAGCACATGAATTTCACAGTATTGCCCAAGATGTAAGTTTCTCTTTTTTTGCCTTTTTTCAAAGATGAAAATTATAGTTATGGTAGGTTTTAATATAACCTTTTAAATAGTTTATCCAAACATTAAGCTGAACAGGTAATATGGAAATAGGTGGAGGGCACCTGTTTTCTCACATAATGTGCAATATGCAAAATGCTTTTCATTTGGTTAGTTATTTTTTTGTACTCTTTCTTTGCTTCATGTTTGTAAGAAAGGTATATATATATATATATATTTTTTTTTTAATATATCATATATAATTATAATATGTGTGTGTGTATGTATATGTATATCCATCCATGCATCCATCCATTTTCCAACCCGCTGAATCCGAACACAGGGTCACGGGGGTCTGCTGGAGCCAATCCCAGCCAACACAGGGCACAAGGCAGGAACCACCCGGGCAGGGAGCCAACCCACCGCAGGGTATATGTGTGTGTGTGTGTGTATATATATATATATATATATATATATATATATATATATATATATATATATATATATATAAATTATGCAATATGCATCATAACAAAATTAGAGAGGTGCATAAATTTGGGCCCCCCAACAGAGATATGACATCAATACTTAGTTGAGCCTCCTTTTGCAAATGTAACAGCCTCTAAACGCTGTCCTCCTATAGCCTTTGATGAGTGTCTGGATTCTGGATGGAGGTATTTCTGACCATTCTTCCATACAAAATCTCTCTAGTTCAGTTAAATGTGATGGCTGCCGACCATGGACAACCTGCTTCAAATCATCCCATAGATTTTCAATGATATTCAAGTCAGGGGACTGTGATGCCTATTCCAGAACATTGTACTTCTCCCTCTGCATGAATGCCTTTGTAGATTTCCAACTGTGTTTTGGGTCATTGTCTTTTTGGAATATCCAACCCCTGCGTAACTTCAACTTTGTGACTGATGCTTGAACATTATCCTGGAGAATTTGTTGATATTGGGTTGAATTCATCTGACCCTCGACTTTAACAAGGGCCACAGTCCCTGAACTAGCCACACAGCCCCACAGCACGATGGAACCTCCACCAATTTTGACAGATGGTAGCAGGTGTTTTTCTTGGAATGCGGTGTTCTTTTTCCGCCATGCAAAACACTTTTTGTTCTGACCAAATAACTCCATTTTTGTCTCATCAGTCAAAAGCACTTTGTTCCAGAATGAATCTGGCTTGTCTAAATGAGCATTTGCATACAACAAGCGACTCTGTTTGTGGTGTGAGTGCAGAAAGGGCTTCTTACTCATCACCCTGCCATGCAGATGTTCTTTGTGCAAGTTGCTGAATTGTAGAACGATGTACAGATACACCATCTGCAGCCAGATGTTCTTGCAGGTCTCTGGAGGTGATCCGTGGGTTGTCTGTCACCATTCTCACAATCCTGCTCATATGCCGCTCTTGTATTTTTCTTGGCCTGCCAGACCTGCTGGGTTTAACAGCAACTGTGCCTGTGGCCTTCCATTTCCTGATTCCATTCCTTACACTTGAAACTGACAGTTTAAACCTCTGAGATGGCTTTTTGTAGCCTTCCCCTAAACCAGGAGACTGAACAATCTTTGTTTTCAGATCTTTGGAGAGTTCCTTTGAGGATCCCATGCTGTCGCTCTTCAGAGGAGAGTCAAAGGGAAGCACAACTTGCGATTGACCACCTTAAATACCTTTATATCTCATGATTGGACACACCTGTCTATGAAGTTCAAGGCTTAACGAGCTCATCACACCAAATAATCAGCATTGAGCAGTGACAGGCATTCAGATCAGCCAAATTATCAAAGGGACCCACATTTTTGCACAGCCAGTTTTTCACATTTGATTTAATTTCATACAACTAAATATCTAAATATACACTAAAAATCTTTGTTCGGAAAACACCCCAGTACTCAGATGTTCCTAGGAAATGAAAGACATAATACTGTTATCTTTTTTGTTGAATAAATATAATTATTGTATAAAATTGTTTTCTGTAATAATGCCTAGGGAGCAAGTTTTGGAATAATGAATTCAAGCTTACTCCCCTGCTTTACAGCTAGTTCATTTTTAAGATTCTGTTTGTCGGCTAGAGAGAAACCTGCAAACCCGGGGGAATCAACCACTTTCATACTATAGCTGCCAGGAAATGCGTAAACACAAAAATTGTTTTTAGCATTTTACATATGGGTGTATAATTAAGGAGAATAATTAATTCCAGAAAGTTAAATAAGGACTGTAGAGATATTTGAAAAGCTCCTGACAATTTATTATTGATACTAGCCACATTACCTGTCAAAGTGTGATAATAGAATATATTTAGGAAAACATGATACATCTTGACGTACATCACGGATACCTTGAGTGCCTTTCATCGGTGTCCTTGTGTGTCTAAACCAGTCTTGACCAGAGCGCTCTCTCTCTCTCTCATGTTCCTTTAATGCCTGCTCCTCAGACTCTGAAACGCCTTGCTCACCTCTTGTCCACTTTTATACTCCCTATCTTTGAAGGAGACACTCCGCATGTCTCCTACTTGTATACTCCTCCCCATCTGTCCCACACTAGCACTTCCTCTTTTGACACACAGAAGTGACCTTAAGGTTCTATTATATAGTAGACATTTAATTACAGAAACACATGGCCTATAATCTCAACCTTGTCAATAAGCTGGATGTAGTTTGGTGCTCTGTGGTTGCCTAAATAATTCTCAATAGTATCCTTGAATGCCTTCCTTGTGATTTTTCTCATGCTTCTCTGTACAGATCTCTGAACCTCTTTTCATTGATGACATGTCTGATTTGTGGACCAACAAAAATGCTTTGATTAATCTTAACATCGCTTATGCATGGAAACATCTGTGCCAAATATTGAAATCCTTCACCTTCCTTGTTCACCAATTTCATTCCCCCCCAAGAACAATCTAGATGAGAACAGGCCATTCAGTCCAACACAGCTCACCAGTCCTATCCATTTAATTCTTCTAAAATAACATCAAGCCTAGTTTTGAAAGTCCTACTGTCTATCACACTACTTGCTCACTTTTTCCATGGTTGCCTATATCAAGAAAAACTTCCTAATGTTTGTGCGAAATTTCACCTTCACAAGTTTCCAGTTGTGTCCCCGTGTTCTTGAAGAACTTATTTTAAAGTCACAGTATGGATCCACTGCACTAATTCCCTTCATCATTGTAAACACTTCACTCAAGTCTCCTCTTCATCTTGTTTTGCTTAAATTGTAAAGGCTCAGCTCTTTTAATCTTTAGTCATGAATCGGCCTAGTCGTTCTACTCTGGACCTTTTCTAGCGCTGGTATGTCCTTTTTATAGCCTGGATACCAAAACTGTACATAGTACTCTAGATGAGGCTTCACCAAATGACCCAATGGTTAAGAAACACTGCTTTAAACTACCTGCAAATGGACAAAAATGTCTGAAAAAGCTTTAAAATATTTGCAAAATGCCCTTAAAAATCTTGAAAATTGCCAAACAAATGCTGGAAATTTACAGTGCTCAAATGTGATTGGGTTCTTAAGAGCATCACAGTGGTGGCTGTTTATCTCTCTGCAGTGTGACGTATTAAGAGTTTGTGATACGCTTGTAAAATTAGTTGTGAATATAAGAGTTTAATTTGGTCTTGTTAATATTAAAGGATTTACAAGCCTTACACTGAAGCCCGCAGTATTGACAGATACAGTATATTATTATAATCCAGCTAAACCACCACCAAGTAAAGTTATTTTATTATGTCACATTTCAGAGTTAAATGACCTCTATACTGATGCTTTGTAAGTGTTAAGATCTGAAGAAGTCTGTGCAGTATGTGTTACAGTATGTGATTGGTACCAAGATTAGATACCAAGGTGTATTGTACATAGTACGTTTAAAGAGCTCATTATGTATTTCATAAAAACACAATAAATTTAAAAAATCCATTCATTTACATTTATATTTCACAAATCCTGAAGAATGTTATCCTGCACACAATGGTTTCATGATCACTTTGATCGGCCCCAGTGGTATAGGCAGCCTTTCAAGTTAATTTCAGCTCTTCTCTTTTACTCCCAGGTCATTTCGGAGAGACATTAACCGTTATTTTTATAGCATAATAAAGAATCATCTGCCCAATCCTTAAACTTATTTCAGGTTCTGAGTTCTCTGATCTTAAACTCTGCATCTCAATTCAGTCACCTTTCTTATCCTACTTGAGTATCAACCTGATATAACACGTTGAGATTCTCTGACAATCTAACTCCTAACTCCTCAGTTCCTGCTGTCCAACAGAACCCCCATTGATGCACACCACCTTCTCTTAATTGATTTGGATGCTTGATATGATGAGTTTGCAAAGCTGGAGACCTACACAGGGCTGCTGTGTAACTTTTTGGATAACCTTAATGCATGAGAAGGTTGACAAACATACACCTCCTGCCCTGCACGTTCACTGCCCAAGGTTGCAGCACAAATCCACTCGCCACACTTTACCCTCAGTTTGCTGATCTCAAATAACCACTGCCATCTACACCACCAGTATGCCCAAGTTATACAGGGTGAGGCAGAAAGAACGGATGTTTTTTTTTACAAAATCACAAAAGTGTTAATTTTTTCTTACAAAGAAATTTATTGAAAGATTTGAGTTCATATTGAAATAGCATTTGACAAAATCAAGTGTGGAAAACAACATCTCCCATGTGGTGTCCGTTATCACTGATGCATTTCTGAAGGCGTTCATGGAAGTTGGCCTCCACTCTTTTCAACATCGCTCTGTCGATTTGGGCGACTTAACACGCAAATGGCTTCCTTCAGTTCCTCCAATGTACGGGGCTTATGCCTGTATACATGTGGCTTGAGGTGACCCCACAAGAAATAATCGCATATGCAAAATACGCCTTACCGAACGATTACTGAGGCCAAGTTCAGAAGAATGCTTCCGAGCAGATCGACTTGGACTGCGCAGCAGGGCTGGTCGTATGCTTTCCACATTTTCAGGGGTACGTGCCGTTCATGTAGCCCCCAGCGGTCTTTTGTTCATAAGTGTACCTCGTGTACGAAGTGCTTTAACCCAACGTAGGATAGTGTTACGAGCAAGCACAGCTTTATTTCTGTGGATATTGAAATGGCAAAGAAACTCACGCTGAACTGTGGTAATAGATTGATCTTGACAAAACAGTCGTACGCAAAAATGCGGTGTTCTATCGTCCACGGCTCCATGGCTTCAACTAAAAAGAAAATAAAAAAATGCTAAGAATTCGCGAATGTAACGCCACCAACCGCACATCTGTCACTCCACCTAGTGGTGAGTTCTAGCCATTTCAAAGACGTCCGTCCTTTCTGCCTCACCCTGTACAATTTCTCAAAGCTACACGTTACTTTATTTAAAAAAAAAAAAAAAAAAAAAAGTACTGGATGCATAATGATAAAGGAATTTAGTCGGGGCAGTGCTCCCGCGCACAGTCCTCTCTTAAATTTCATTCAGGTAAAATATAGGTATTTAGCTAGGAGCGACAGGACTGAGAACCTCCCATGCTGCCCTTGCACAATTTCCTTCCTGTCATTCTCCCTTATACTCGGTGATGCACCTTCATGCCAAGGAAGCGTTAAAAGCTTCATAATATCATAAAGATACTACAAAAGTGCTCTTAATAATGATAGGCTTTTCTTCCACGTTTATGTATAACATTTTGAAATCCAGGAAACTCTGTATGTGTAAAAACATGAATATCGTCAGTTTCTTTGCAGCCTTTTGTCGATTTTCATAAAGCATTTGACACAATTCATCAAGCTGCTCTGTGGGACATCCTGAGACTTTGCGGCAAAGTTGCTGGATATCATGTCTGGTCTCTACACTGGTACTGTAAGTGCTGTGCAGAGTGGAGACGGACCCTCTGCAGTTTTCCCAGTTGATTCTGGGGTTCGGTAGGGGTGTGTTTTTGCTCCTACTCTGTTCAGTGCTTGCATGGACTGGGTGGTGGGCAGGATTGTGGGGTCCAGCGGCTGTGGGGCATCTGGTGGTGAAGAGAGATGCACTGATCTTGACTTTGCTGACAATGTTGTGATCTTCTCTGAGTCAATGGAGGCTCTGATCAAGAGAATGAGTGAGGAGTTTGAGTGTCTGGGCTTGCAAGGGTCCTTATAAAAAACAAAGAGCCAGGGCTTTAATGACCTCTTAGGCACAGCCATCAGCAGTGTGTCTATCTGCAGAGAGAGTGTCGACCTTGTCATTGAGAGGTTTACTTACCTCAGCAGTGACATTCATGTCTCTGGTGACTCTTCCTATGAAGTCAGTAGGCGGATTGGGAGAGCACGGGGGAACAGGAGGTTGCTGGAAACGGATGTATCGATATCTGTGCAAAAGGATGAAGGTCCAAGTCGAGTCTTCCTACTTTCTGTCTTGCTATATGGTTCTTAGACATGGATGCTATCCAGTAACCAGAGATGAAGACTGGACTCTCTCGGTACTGTGTCTTGTCAGAGTATCCTCGGGTACCGCTGATTTGACTGTGTGTTGAACAAGCAGTTGCTCACGGGGTCCCAAATAAGACACCTTACCTGATTTAGGAACCACTGGGTCTAAGTAATTAAACACCTGGTAATTTCCATATTTGTGTTGCAGAAGAACTCAGAGGTGACTCATTTTGGCTGCTGATCAGCGTGCACTACCTGTTGTCTATCTCTGCCCTGTCATGGGTTGACTAAGACGAGACAACAAGTGGACCTTTTTTAACAGGCTCCAAAGTCCTCCATGCCTGATCTTTGTTAGTGCAGTCTAGAATGTCAACTTTCTTGTTTTGTTTTTAGGCTGTCATTACTCATTTTTTCTTATAGATTTGATAATAATAATAATAATACATTTTATTTTAAATGCCTAAACACTCAAGGACACCGGACAATAGTTAAAACCAACTTTATAAACAAAACTAAAATACAAAATTTAAAAATATAAAAAATGGTTGGACTCGATTCTGTTTGTGTGCATTGTATGCATTTTACTTTCATCTGCATGCTCATTGGTCATCATCTGTGGCTCACATGGGAGCCCACCTTTATTGTGACGAATCATTTTGTTGTGGTTAGTCTCAGAGTACTGTGATTGAGAGGCAGGGGATGTCACACACACACAACTGGCTGGCATAAGAAATAAACACCAGTGGCACATACTTTACTATCATTAATTCTTAGTGTATTTTTTACTTTGTGTTTCTTTCTGTTTTGTAAGTGAGGTCCATGATAAAAATTCACCATCAGACATTATTAAGCCTTGCTAGGATATTCAAGACAGGCGCCTAGCTACACGCTCAAGTGAGCAGTGCTCAAAAATGGTTCTGGTTGTTTTGACATTTACCAGAAACAATTGAGAAAAGTACTGTAATGGATGCCAAACTTTCCATCCCCAGTGATAAGTTTCTGCCAAGTCACACAGCTGACTTGGAATTCTTCAGACCGCTCCCTAACCTCAAAGATAAAATTTAGTTGTAATATGAAGAACTATTAGTGGAGTTTTATGTTCCCCATACTGCCATGGATATAACTTTTGACACTTTTTCTTTCCTTTTTTTATAGTTATCTCAACAGCTAGACGGCTTGCTTGGGATGCTGTGTGCGGATGTGGCACCTGCTGATGGAGCAGCAATTCAGCAAACGTTAAAACACCTTGAAGAGAAACTAAAGAGCGTAGGTAAGGATTTGGGGTGGCATGAAGGCACAATGGGTTAGTGCTGCTACCTTGCAGTTCTGAAGCAAGTCACATTGTTTAGTGCTTCTACATTAGCCCAATGAGGATGAGTCTGGCTCTGCTTGTAATTTGTAGGTGTGGATGGCACTGAATTGGCATCTCAACTTGAGTTGGTTCTGTCCTTAAGCACAGTGCTGCCAAGATCAGCTCCAGCAATTTAACCATGGGCTTGAATCAAAAGTTTGAAAAAAATGTGAATACAATTTCAATAAAGCATAATAACTTGTAAATTCCTAGCTGTTGCTTGTTCAATAATATTTACTATAAGGTAAGCCTTAAATTCTGCATCTTGTGTGACACATATGCCAATAAGATCACTTCTCTTGTACACTTTTACAAGAGATTTTTATAAAAGAATTTTTTAAAAAAGAGAAGTTGCAGCTTTCTTTTATTGAAGCCTATACAGTATATGTGATTGTTTTACTGGTTTTATCAGTCTTCCTCTCACATTCACACCCTCTGTATGCCATTCTGGATAACCGGTGGAAGACCTTCAGCCACAGAATGGTCAAAATTCATTGCTTTAGAGGGCATTATACTGTATGTGGCAGTCTCTGGCAGCAGCTAGTATTCCCTATCATGAGTTTTCTTACTGCAAGGATGGTGTTGATCTCTTGCTCTCTAAAAGAGGTTAAAAGAAATTCTTCCCCAGAAATGTGTTTTTTAATATGTTGCATACTCTATGTGGTTTTCATTGATGGACAAGAAAAGTTGTGAAAATGAAAAATGTCTTAATTTTTTGTAGAAAGGCAATAACAAACTTTCTGATAGAATGTGCGTCTATGGTGGCCAACACCTGCACCACAGCAAACAGCATAAAAAAATATCATGTTACTCGTCCACACATCTAGTTTTCCAATCATAAAGGGAAAAACACGTGCAATTGTTGCTATATTATTGTTGAGTAAATACTTTTGGAAAAATCAGAGCAGTGCACGCTAAGGAAATGAGTTTGCATGGGAATACGCTTTTGAATTGAAGACAGAACTCTTAACCAAGAGGCTTTCTATCAGAAAGGTGATTATCTCTGTTCCCCATGACAAAATGAAATTTAAAGATTTTTCTGCGCCATCAATAATAAAGAAGTACATGTGGGTAAGTACCTGTATCCAACAGGGGGCAAAGCACAGCTCATACTTGAAACCTAGACATATTCCTTCCCAGTAATAATAACAGAGATATTAAATCAAGACACAGTGGTAGCAATGCTGTGTCGCAGTAAGGAGATCGTGGGTTCATGTCCCAGGTCCTCCCTGCATAGAGAGTGCTTTGAGTAGTGAGAAAAATGCTATATAAACGTAAAAAATTATTAAGACAAATATGGTACAAATCAAAGGATATATTTAAATTGTATTAAAATTCAGCTTTCATTTCTAACATAGATTACAGTATTTAATATATACCTATATACAGGCAAAGAGAATTGTTTTACAGTTCTCTAGTGGGGTCTTTGTCGATTGCTTGTCCATCTTCTAGAGTCCTGAGAAGCTTTATATATGCTCATGACAGTTTTCCGTACTAAAAGTAATTCTGTACATTAGGCTTTTTTACTATGAATCTAGTGCACTCGTTGAGCTCTTTGCTGGCTGTATTTACCAGTGCTATATACATATTAGGCCCTCTTCCACCATCTCATCACACTCTTTCATTATCTGCAAACACTACAGTTCTTTGAGATTCCTTTTAACAGTCTTCACATTGTTTCAGCTGCTTGAACAGTTTGTCTTCTTGGCTTTAAGTAAGTAAATGTATGCATGTATGCTAAACAGAAGTATATTGAACTAAAATTGTATTCCTAGATCACAGCGTTGCATAGTTGTTTTTCAACTCTGGTTATGGTAGCATATTAAAAATACCATTTTTTGGTGGAGAATTTTCAGTTATGTTAACCTGCACTTGTTTTTTTTTTTTTTTATATGATTGCTGCTGCAACTTTTTGTTAATTTGTTTTAGAATTAATAAGGGCTGTGCATATCTGTCTTGTATTTCTTGACACTATATGGAACACAATAAAGATTTTTTTTTTTTTTATATATATATAAATATTTTGACTTTTAAATAATCAAACCTTTCTAGGTCGAGGCAAAGCACTAACAACATACACCCCTGCCATAAAGTATAACATAAAGCAAACACAGCAACTTTTAAGTAATTTTATTTTAAAGTGTTACATTTTTAGCCACCCTTTAACAAGAAGTAATGGTTGACCTGACTGACCATTGCACTTTAATCCATGGAGATGGAAATAATTAGCAAATGAGGACGCTGTAGATCATTATTGTGAAAATGCACCAATTTCAGATTTGTTATCAGTTGAATATTTTCTGTTACCTTGTATATTTTTCGTAAAGCATTTTACTTAAGTGAAAATATGTGTTTATCTCTATAAAATCCTGATGTATGTTGTGGTTTTGCCCAGCCTTTTATAAGAGAAAAGTCAGGAATGGAATCCTGTTTGGACATCTTTTAGATCGCAATGCATGCTAGATGTCATAGCAGTAATCATCTGTGTCAGATGTATTTCGACTTTGAAATCCATTAATGTCTGCATGTATTTTTATTATAAATAACCACCATAATACTCTCCAAGTAGATTTGGAAATAATTGCCAACCGTTTAAACTCTCAAAATGTCAGACGTCTTTTATTTGCTACAGTTTATATGATATAAAGTATGCCATTGGAGTGAGAATAATACCTAAATTTTCTAGTGATCGGGGAATTTTGAGTTATGAGTATTCCTAATGATGTCTTTACAGTTGTGTGGCATTATTACAATTTTATATGAATGATATTTAACCAAGATGGCTATAAAACTATATATGCAGTATGTGAGAAAGAGCTGCCTTACTACGAGAGTTTTAATAAGTGAAGTAGACAGTGTGAGTCTGCAGGCTACTTTTTTAGCACTCTGACCTATTAATGTTTGGCTTTAAAGGCTGTAGCGATACTGTTGTGGCTTTTTTATCTTATTTATTAAAGAAGTTACAAACATTGAATACCAAACATAAGACAACTTGGAGAAAACCTGGAGTAAACTTAAAAAGAGGCTATATTTTACCGAAACGCTAGAAGAAAAAATAGTTTCATCAAATTAGCATTGGTGAAATTGGAAATGGTAACACGTATTACAATTTACAGTTAAGTTTGAGGCCCTACAGTTTTTTTGACTCTTGATTCCAATAACTCGGTAATTGCTTTTGACTCCAACTCTGACTCCACAGCCCTGCTACCATCACTGGTCATTGCTGGGATAGTAAGTATACACATCTAATAAAACATTTCAGGTGTGTAGGACCATTTTATTAATATGCAACAATACTTTCCCTAGATGTCGCTTTGCAAGGCTTACAGGAGAAGGGCCAAGTCCTGTTAGACCAGCTATCCAACCAGACATCGTGGGCTTGTGGAAAGGAGGTTAATGCTGAAAATAAAGAAAATGTTGATCACATCCAAGGTGTGATGGAAGATATGCAACTTAGAAAACAAAGGTACTCTTGCTGTTTCTGTTCTCTTCTCTTACTAGTCATTGAGTACATTAATTCATTTTCCAAGCATGCTTATTTGAACACAGTGTTCATGAGAGCCACAGCTTGTCCCTGCTGCTGTAGGTCCAAAGTAGGAACAAGCCCCGAGTTTGGTCCATCCATTTGACCTGCTATCACTCATTGCCAATCAACCAGACTTGCATACTAAGAGGGATCACAATTTCCATACAAAAATCATGCTGACATGGCTAGAATATACAGACGCCACACAATATATTATTAAGCATTCTATTAAAATCATACACAGCAATTTGTATTTGACAGAATATGCATTCTTTTGAGTGTTCTTTTCTGAGCATCTTCTAACGCTTAATGTTGAGGTATATGTCAGATTTGCTGACAGCGGTTGCCGATCTTGTCGTCAGACCATGTTTGCTTAAATGAAAATTGCCGCTCATGTCACATTTACCAAAAGAGTGCTGACTTTGCATCATGGGTGTTCTTGCTCCTTTTTGTGACAGCCAATAATGTGTCGCTTGATAGAGTTAGCACTGTATGGTGAGTTCAGCATAATCTTTTTTTTCTTTTTTCTGTTCTGTTTAGTACATAAAACACAAGACATGATAAAGACCAGCTTGTGTTCTGTTTGTGAGGCTCAAAACACACTTGTTCCTTTTGCTTGGTCACTGCATTTTACATCTGGATGAGTATTCGTTAGTTATCTGCTCTCATGCACTCAAACCCTGACCCTACAACTAAAGATTTTAATCAGAGCAAGTCAGAATGAGTCACTGGGCATGTCACCTATCCTGACCGACTTCTCTGGAACATGCCACCGACTTGCCTCTGACTCACTAAAACTACAACTGAAAATCACTGGAGAAGTTGCATAATGTCACAAGGCCCTTAGTTTCAACGTGATATTTATTACAGATGAAGGGTAATTGCACGCTATATATATATATATATATATATATATAATATTTTCACGGCATTCGTAGTCTGTGTCACAATCTGATTGTATTTACCCCGATCTACATGCTGTCAAATAAACAAATCACACGCCGTGGCGCAACTTTAGAGGCATCGCCTCTGGCGCTGACGTCCGAGGTTCGATTCCCGAGAGGGAGTGCAGTGGAGTGTGTACGCCTGATGAGCCCAGAATTAGGGCGAAACACGTGTCACGTACTCTTTGCATTATTTGACAGTAAACTATTTCAACCATATATATATATATATATATATATATATATATATATATATAAATAAAGCTGAATGTGTGTGTTTATGTGTTTAGTATGTAAATATCACCCTGCTGAACATACAGTACCTTCACAGATTTCTGTTTTTTTAAAATGTCATTTGGCTATGTTACATTTTAAAATGTAGTCAGTACCCCCGTCCGGAGCAGTGCCAGGTACAGCAACTTGTTTTTGTCTGGTATGCAAGTCCAGACCATTTAACATGTGTCCTCCAAATTTGTTACAGATTCACCTTTTATACACTGGCCCACCATAACCCATTTTTTTCTTTCAAGATGTATTCAGCAACCCCAACACATAGGTAATGCCCCCGGTACCCCTGCTACTGCTTTATAATCAAGACAGGAGCACCACCACTATATATTGTGTAGATGCCCACATCTCAAAATGTCATATGAATTAGTAAATGAAACACCATCCATCCATTATCCAACCTGCTATATCCTAACTACAGGGTCACAGGGGTCTGCTGGATCCAATCCCAGCCGGCGCAAGGCAGGAAACAAATCACCGGACAGGGCACCAGCCCACTGCAGGGTGCGTACACACACACACCAAGCACACACTAGGGACAATTTAGAATCGCCAATGCACCTAACTTGCATGTCTTTGGACTGTGGGAGCAAACTGGAGCACCAGGAGGAAACCCACGCAGACATGGGGAGAACATGCCTTTCCCAAGGTTTCTTCCATTTTTCCCTACAAGGTTTTTTTGGGAGTTTTTCCTTGTCTTCTTAGAGAGTCAAGGCTGGGGGGCTGTCAAGAGGCAGGGCCTGTTAAAGCCCATTGCAGCACTTCCTGTGTGATTTTGGGCTATACAAAAATAAACTGTATTGTATTGTGTTGTATGCAAACTCCATGCAGGGAGGACCCGGGAAGCGAACTAAATGAAACTCCATTACTTTATATTATAAATATGTATTCATTGGAATATTTTAGAGTAGATTTTAATATTCCAGGGCTTATACTGTAATATGTCTCTATATGAGATGCATTACACTACAAGAAGACAATTTTTGTGCTTTTTTTCATAATAGAGAGAGAGAGAGAGAGAGGGAGAGGGAGGTCAGAAGCAAGAGCTGATACAGCGCATTGCTGCACCCACCGCATGACAAACCAACTCAGGATCCCAGATCAGGACCGAGTGCAGCCATGCAACGGGTGACACCTCAGCACCACACCATTTCAGGTGAAATGGAATAGTGGGAGTTTTTTTTTTTTATGGTGGCTGGAGTGCAAATTCTGCCACCAACCCCCAGGTTTTTCCCTGCAGTTTGGAGGTCCTACATGTAGGGCTGGATGCAGATTAACGTCATAGTCAGGACGGAGCAATTACAGGTTAAGGGCCTTGCTCAAGGGGATTTTAGGGGATTTGAACCAACAACCTTCCAAGTGCCAGTGCAGATTCCTAGCCTCGGAGCCATCACTCCGCCCCGTAATAAAGCATTTATTAAAATATTACAGATTTTCCTACATGAATTCCTGTTAAGCAAATTGTGTTGAAATTATTTGATAATCTGTAAACATCCCATTTTTGTTTATCTGTGCTCCTTTCAGTGTAAGACTTTTTTTTAAGTCTAATGTATGTTTCATGCGAGATCCAACTTTGGCTTCTTTGCTAGCACAAACCAGGCAGTAACAAAGACACATGCAGGGTTGATTATGTTGTCATGCAGGTGGTGACCATGAGATCTTATAGCAGACAAGAATTAAGAATTGGTAGTGGTGTGCCAGTTAATCCACTGCTGATCAAAATCTGCCAATTTTACTCCAGATTAGTTGATTGGGAGTGTTCAGAATAGCTTATCACATCAAATGATTTTTTCAGGCTATGTTTAATTTATATAATGTATAGTTATGACAGTCAACCTATATTTATAATAAAAATTTTGGTTTAGTCAGCGTAGCTATGTCAAAAGTCAAAGGTTTCTTGCATTTGATTAAGAGTGTCCTAAAACTGCTCTGATATTTATGTTTCGTCCATTAGTCTTTATGAAGCAACTTCTACTGATCCAGATTTGTTGGCCATCTCCCATAAATTTCCCACTTAAGTTCCTCCCACATTTTCCATTAATTTCCTGGGATGTCTTCCATCATTGTGTTTTTGGTGACTCCCTCTCGGCACAATTTCAGTTCAAGGCCAAAAGCCTAACATTCTCCAGAATATTTTCATTTGACGGTGAATCTGTTTTTCCACAATGATTGCAATTAGTCTGAGACCATTGGCAGAAAGCCGGACCCAAACCAGAGTACATCCTCCGCCATATTTAACAAGGGGATCAGGTTTTTATTTAGTGTTAATTTTCGTTTTTTTGGAGCAGTCAATCGTCATAGTAACAAGAGCACTGGATTTTAAACCCATGTCGAAGGTTTATTTACCACCTTTTACTCCGTATGTTGTTCTGAACAAGTCACTTAACCTACCTCTGCTAAAACTGTACAAAATATATGTAAATCTTTGTATTATTTATAAGCACTTTTAACGAATTTAAAGTTTGGAAAAGCCTCTTTAGACTCCATGTATAGTTGGCTCTACTTGTTCAGAAGTTGCTGTACTCAGACAACTTTTTCCATTATATAGTTCTAGAAAACCTCAGCCTATCCTAATGGCATCTTTTACAAGGCAGAAACCAACACTTGATGGAACGCCAGACTGTCAGAGGCTGCACTTGCATGAACACAGTGACTCCTTCTGTATGATTCTAGAAAGTTCAGTTCATCTGGACATAGTTCTTTTCCAGGGAGATACATCACATCACTCATCCAAGTGACTTCCTCAGTCTCAGTTGACTGCAGGCTTCTCCAACCTTATAAACAGTACCTTTGCATAATGACCGAAACTAGGACCATTGACTAACAATGGGCCGTGTGATCAGTGATATGCAAATTGTCCATTGATCAATGGCCATGAGTACCATTCACAGAGAGTTGGGGAATGGCTACAATCACAGCATTGTAAAATGGTGAAAGATGTACCCTTAGGCCCCCTCCTCGGTTCAGAGATGGTCGTTCCTTTTTCACGTAAATGGCTTCCTTGACTCCTCAGGAAATCCTCTGGGCCCTTAACTGCATAAACTATATTACTCTGTCTGTGTCGGGGCAACCGGTCCTTGGGGTGGACCAATTTTTGCTGTAGCGTGTTTTGGGGTTTGAAAGCCACCGAGACCTGCTGTTTTGAAAAAATGCGTCTCAGCTGTTCCGATACTTCTGACACATAAGGGATCACCAAAGGTTTTTGCTTAGGCAGCGGTGGTCCTTCCTCTCTCCTGGATTGCTTAGAGCATTCTTTAGGTGTCTTCCCTGCTTTGACAAAAGTCCAGTGGGGATAACCACATTTTCTCAGGGCCTTTTTGATATGATGTTCTTCTGCTTCCCTGGCTGCTGTGTCTGTGGGTATGGTGTTTGCTCTGTGTTGTAGAGTCCTGATGACATCTATTTTGTGCTCTAGCGGATGGTGAGAGTCAAGCCTTAAATACTGATCCGTATGCGTTGGTTTACAGTACACATTAACTTTCAAATGTCCCCCATTGCTGATGGAAATTTCACAGTCTAAGAAAGCTAGCCTGTCACGTTTCATGTCCTCCCTGGTGAACTGGATGTGTTTGTCCACTGAGTTGATGTGGTCAGTGAATTGTGGTACCTCCTGAGATTTGATTTTCATTCAGGTGTCGTCCACATACCTGAACCAATGGCTCGGTGGTGTTCCAGAATAGGATAATAGCACCCTCTTTTCCACTTCTTCCATATACAGATTGGCCACAATAAGTGAAACTGGGGAACCCATGGCGCACCCATGTTTCTGCCTGTAGTACTGGCCTTTGTATATGAAATATGTAGAGTGAAGACACAGTTCCAAGAGCAGACACACTTGGTCGGTGCTGAGAGTGGTCCTTTTACTGAGTGTGGGGGTCATCCTGTAATCTCTTACGGACCACGTCCACTGCTTCTGTACACACACACACACACACACACACACACACATATATATATATATATATATATATATATATATATATATATATATATATATATATATATATATATATATACAGTGGTACCTTGAGATATGAGTGCCCCAACGTACGAGTTTTTTGAGATACGAGTCGTCACTAGGTTGACTTTTTGCCTTGAGTTAGGAGCCAAAATTCGAAACACGAGCCATCAAAGAGCTTGTTGCCGCACATTCCGAGGAACTGACGACGGAGGAGTTGACGGAACTCCTGACACGGCAACATATGGAGGTTCTGCAGGAGATCGGTATCGTGGAGGAGGTTATCTCTTAAAGTGAGATAAAGGAAGTGTTTGCAATGTGGAAAAAAGTTTCGAACTTTAAAGAAAAGAAACCCCTTGAAAAAGTTGCAACTGATCGTGCAGCAGTGCTATTTAATGACACTTGCCTAACGCTTGACTTTATTGAAAAGAAAAATCCTGAAAAAGTTACAACTGATCGTGCAGCAGCGCTATTTAATGACACTTGCCTAACTCATTTCAGAAACATTCTAAAGGGGAGTACTAAACAAAGCTCCTTGGATAGGTTTCTATTGAAATGCCTTGAGAATGAAAGTAAGGAAAGCATGGCAAAAAAAAAAAAAAAACTAGTGAAGAAGAAAATTAAGTTAAGCAAACGTGAAAGAAAAAAACATTACAATACACTAATCGGCTTCGTCAACATCTGTTTATTTCCTTAGATTCTCTTTTATGTATTAGGTTTTATTTTGTTTGTATACAATATTTGTTCATTATAAATACATTTTTCTTATGTTGAAAACATTTAACAAAATATTGGGGTGTTTTTTTTGGGGGCTGGCATGAATTTATCTCATTTCAATGGGGAAAATTGATTTGAGATATGAGCATTTTGACTCGGTCACGGAACGAATTAAACTTGTATCTCAAGGTACCACTGTACATATATCCCCTGTTGAATTTGTAAGTTTGCTCACGTACAAAGAAATGAACAGTCTCTAATTTTTATGGTAGTTAAATTTTAATGGAGAGAGACAGAATATCAACCAAGAATCCTGAACAACTGCATTGCATAAAAGTTATAAATTGATTTGCCTGTCATTGAGTGAAATAAGGATTTGATCCCCTAAATCCCTGCCAAAATTGTGGCTCCCACAGATTGGCTGTGTGCCCGTGTTGTACACAGATTACAATCAATCAGTCAGTCAATAAATCAATTTCAGATACTCCTGATCTCAACACGTGATGTGTATAAAGCACACCTGTTCACAGAATCAGTTTCTTCCATTCCAACCTCTCCATCACCATAGGCAAGACCAAACTGCTGTCAGAGGACATCAGGGACTAGATTGTAGACCTGCACAAGGCTGGAATGGGCTACAAGACCATCAGCAAAAAGCTTGGTGAGAAGATAACTGTTGGTGCAATTATTCGGAAATGGAAGAAATATAAAATGACCATCAGTCACCCTCTGTCTGGAACTCCATGTTGCTTCATAGGGTGATAAGATGAGGAAAGGTGAGGGATCGGCCCTCACATGAGAGGTGCTTGTTAATGATCTGAAGGCAGTTGGGACCACTGCAGTCACCAAGAACACCATTGGTAACACACCGTCATGGATTGAAATCCTGTAGTGCCCGCAAGGTCCCTATATATAAGATTATTGTTATTATTATTACTTATTTGGCTGACTCCTTTATCCAGTGTGACTTGCAACATTTTAGAGATGCGATTGGTTACATTTCTTTTGTTTTTTCCAATTGGAGTACAGGCAGCTTAATTGATTTGCTGAATGTCCATCATTATTAACACTAGCAAGATTTAAACCCACAACTTCAGAGTTTGCAATCCAAAACCTTAACCACTACACCACACTTTTCTGCCTTTAGGAAGTGGAGTGAAAGTAGAGAGCATTGAGAACATCTCCCAGAAGGGAGCTGAATTTAGGTCTTTGCGTTAGGAGAGAGTAGCACTAACCTCTAACTATTCAAGGGAACTTTATTTGGTTCTGCTAGAGATAAAAACATGAAAGTGATTAGAAATAAGAGATTGGGAGATTAAATGCAATCTAGAAACAAGCCGAAAGCATAACTCTAGATGTCAAAGCCAAGAACTGCTAAACCAAGTCGTAGGCAGAAAATCAAGCACTCGCTGTCAGTAGCCAGAAGTTTATAAATCACACAGATGGAACGTTAGAGAGTAGGTGTATCTACAATCTTGGACAACTAAGAAGTGCCCGATGCTGACTTTTGTACCAATGGATGCATTGAGGATGTTGTACTGTAGTGGTCGCAGTGCTGCTAAGATTCACACCACTACAAGGACGGTGATTTATTTATTTTTTTTGGTGGGAACCTCAGGAACACACCCAGCTTTGGCCCAATTTGCAAGACTCACACACAGTGACATGGAAACTAAAGGGCTTAATTAGTAATCAAACTGAATATGTTAAACATTAATAGAATCCATACTAGTGCGATGATCCAGGATAAAGACTGTAATCCATAGGTGACTGTATTGCTACCTGTAAACAACAGGCCTCTCACACTGACTAGCTGACTTCCCTTTTCAAAGCTCCCCCTGGCCGATTTTATCCCCAGCAAAAAGCTTACCTTTTTCCTTATGTGGGGTGTTTAAGATGTTCTTTCAAAAAGTTATTTAAACATGCTTGTGTTAAGAAACAAGATACAGTGGAACCTCAGTTCACAACCATAATTCATTCCAAAACTCTGGTTGTAAATCGATTTGGTCATGGACCGAAGAAATTTCCCCCATAGGATTGTACGTACGTAAATACAATTAATCCGTTCCCGACCATACGAACTGTATGTAAATATATATATTTTTTTTAAGTTTTTAAGCACAAATGTAGTTAATTAAACCATAGAATGCACAGCGTAATATTAAACTACAGTGGAACCTCTAGATACGAGTTTAATTCGTTCCAGCACTGAGCTTGTATAGCGAATTTCTCGTATCTAGAACAAACTTCCCCATTGAAAATAATGGAAATCCAGTTAATCCGTTCCGCACCCCAAATATGTTAACATAAAAATCAATTTTCCTAACAAATAACACTGATAATCATATATACTGTAGTCTACCTTTAATAAATAACACTGGTAAATAATATAACTGATTATTAAAAAAAATCAAAACAGGTGTCCAAAGTGCAGTAGAGCATTCAATAAATCTTTAAATAAATAATCCTTAAAACAGTTGTGAAGTGGAGGTTTAAAATACACAAGAATAACAATCCTTTAACACGAGGTTAAAACGTCAAAAGGATGCCGTCTTTAAAAAACAGATGACAATCCCCGGTGCTTCTTCTCTGTTAGCGTCTCACCTGCGGGCTCTGCAACAGGCGAGACACTCTTAATGCAGCTGACCTTCTCTACACCGTCCTGCTTCAGCTGTTTGGCTCGCCTGTTCAGCTCACTGTTCAGCTACACGCGAGCCTGCACTCGCTCACTCTCCCGCACCGACTTCTTCCGCCTGCCTGCCTGCCTGCAACCTCCGTTCTCTCTCCTCTCTTTTCTTTAACTTCTTCTCCCCCTTAACCGGCTCGCGCTTCTCTATATATGCGGGGAGGACATGGCAGCTGCAGCCCATCAGCCACAGGAACAATCATGGATGTGGGCAGCTTCCCACCTGTGCACTTAAGTGAGAAACGCACACACCGCAGATCGCGGCTCGCAACTGCTACCACGCCCCCTCGCTAAGCCGCGAGCTATACCCACAGCCTGGCTCGTGGCTCGTTACACGAGCCAATGCTCGTATTTAGATCTGAATTTTTTGCTCATACTTTCCTCGTATTTTGAATTTCTCGTATACAGAGGTGATCGTATCTCGAGGTTCCACTGTAAATGTAAAAACATTGAATAACACTGAGAAAACCTTGAACAACAGAGAAAACTAACACTGCAATAGTTCGTGCTATAGCACTACCAACCGCTGGCTAAAAACACTTTTTTTTAATGAGTTTTAAGCACAGGGAAAAAAATGAACATTTGAAAAAATCCGTAGTTTAATAAACAACCAAGAAAAGTAACATTGCAACAATGCACACTACGAACCGATCGCTGTAAACAGAAGTGAAAACAAAATCAAGCCCAGTGCATTCTTTAACTGCCTTCCTACCTTAAGCGTCCAGCTCTCTCTCTCACGCTGCCTGTGTGTGTCTGTCTGTCCCTCTCGCGCTGCCTGTGTGTGTGTGTGTGTGTGTGTGTCGCGCTCTCTCTCTTGCTCGCTGCACAGGAAATGCACAGGGAGAGACTGAACATGTACAAACCGAAAGGGAAGCTGGCTTGTTCATATACCGAGTGTGTGGTCGTGAACCAAGGCAAAAGTTTGGCGAACTTTTTGGTCGTAAACTGATTTATACGTGTACCGAGACGTTCGTGAACCGAGGTTCCATTGTATTACAATTTATTGATAATTGAGAAAAATAATATGGCGGCCACTGGCCCACCTTGGTAAAGGCATGAAATGGCCATCAAACTAGTGATGATGAGAAGAATTGTTGAACAGGTAAAAAATATGTACACACAACAGGCAATGCGCTAAATAACATAAAATGCAAAATCTGGGCTGACTTGTTTCCCAGCTCCCTCTAGGCTACAGGCCACAGTTCTTTGGGGTCTAGTCCCCTTAATGCTTGGAATTCCCATTAATGAACCACGTTTTAAGTGTGGTTGCAGACTTCCTGGTCTATGATTTGGCAAGCTTTCCGGATGCTTCATGTCTGTCTCAGTTTATTGCAGTGCAGCTTCCCTCTAACAGGCCTAAATTTACAGCACCCGTCTGTGTGATCAGACAAGTTTCAGAGAAATTCTAGTATTTCAGTTTCATTCATTCTTGTGTATTTGGGAAAATTAAGTTCTGCAGTTTCTTTTCACAGTAGCGCCTCTTACCATGTATACCATGGACTAATACATCTGCCAACTTTTGGAGCAAAAATCTTTTTTTCTTGTAGTAGATTTATGGATATTAAAATGATCTGCTGTGGTTTTACAGTCATTTTTAGACCTAAGAGTACTTTATTTATCCTTTTATAATAAGCCGTCTTTTTAGATTGTGTCATGTTGTACTGCCCAAATGTGAAGGGTAAGAACATAGTGACTGGGTTCTTAACCCTTACATTGAAGAGGATTTCATAAATTTGTCCAGTAGATTGGCAGTTTGCTTCACTTTTCTACCCACGTATTTCAGCACTGGATTGTTTTTGCCTCATTGACTGAGCTAATAAACATTATACTTCGCTTATTTTTGCACATGAGCTAATTCTTCTTAGCTAATTTCTTATCCAGTTTCATGCATTGTTTCTTCTAAACCATGCATAGATATTTTGGATATTAACTATTTCATACAAAGTATGTAATGTTTAGAGTGAACAAATACCTCATAGTAAAAATATTTCTGTTTAAAGGCCTAAAGTTGGGATTCCCAAATTTCCAGATGTTGCACTGTGTGTAGTGAGAGCTGTGTTCCTATTTGAGGTTGATGTGCTCCTTTTCGCATTTTCTTCACAGTAGGGGGGTTGATGCTGATACATCAATTGTCACAAATTAAAGAAAATGCAGTATTCATCTGTTGTTCTTTGCTTTAATAGATGTGAAGATATGGTTGACGTACGGAGGCTGAAAATGCTTCAAATGGTCCAGCTATTCAAGTGTGAGGAGGATGCTGCTCAGGTAGGCCATTTTACAATGGATTTTGTGGAAATTCATCCTGTTGTTTCTACACTTGAGTTGATTTTGCTAGTATCATCAGTGGCTGCTTTTTGTGACTGGTGCAGGGGTCCATCCTGCCACTATCCCATTTTAGCTTTTACTCTTAAGGATTTTCCTTTAGTGTATGGTTTTAATGACGGCGCTTACACAAAGCTTATTCCATTTTGCAGAAGTGTTCGTTTATTTTTACTGCTGAATACTTGGAATGTTGTAAGCTTTAAGATGATAGTGGAGAAGTCTGCAATAGTGTTTAGCTTTTATGTGTAAGAGCTATGTGCACTTAAATTTGTTTCCAAAATTTGCTTTTGTTTCTTGTGCATGTATTATGAAGTTTCATCCACGAAAAAAAGCAAAACTTAATTTTACCTTATATTAAAATATGACATGCATAGCATAAAAATACAGTGAGGAAATCCACATCTATACTAATAAAAGGCAAAGCCCTCACTGACTCACTCACTCACTCATCACTAATTCTCCAACTTCCCGTGTAGGTGGAAGGCTGAAATTTGGCAGGCTCATTCCTTACAGCTTACTTACAAAAGTTAGGCAGGTTTCATTTCGAAATTCAAAGCGTAACGGTCATAACTGGAACCTCTTTTTTGTCCATATACTGTAATGAACTGCAGCTCGATGGCCGTGGGAGGCGGAGTTGCGTATCGCGTCATCACGCCTCCCACGTAATCATGTGAACTTACTGTGAACGCAGTACGTAGAAAACAAGCAAGAGCCCCAAAGAGCGCTGAAGAAAACATTCATTACACAATTGAGAAGGCAGCGAAACAATAAGAAGCGAGCGAGTGACGCATACAAGCATATTCATAAGTGCAGCTAAGGCAGAAACAAAGCACGGTGTAAACCGTAAGTTTAAATTAAGTTTGGCAAGATTGCTTTTCTCCTGTACAAATATACGTTGCATTCTCAACAGTAAGCTTGCACGACTTGGTCATATTACAACTGGAGTGCTGAACTGACAACGTGGTATACAAAGAGAACTATAACAATCGTAATAAACGAACAATAAAACAATACAGAACCGCTAAGCAAGGAGAAAGGACGGCCTTATATGGCGTTCGTTTATAAAACAGCGGAGAGGCTGTGTAAAGGCAGCTTCACAAAAAAACAGATCCTTAACAAATTGTTGTTGGTATATTTTCCCTCAATTTAAAAAGGTTTTCTTTTCTTCTTAATTAAAATTTAAAAGCAATACTTCACCGCTGCGAAGCCCCTCTAGCGCTGACGTCCGAGGTTCGATTCCCGTAAGGGAGTGCAGTGAGTGTGTACGCCTGATGAGCCAAGAATTAGGGAGAAACACGTGTCGCGTACTGTTTGCATTATTTGACAGTAAACTATTTTCAACCATTCTATGATCTGCTTCTCACAACTGAAGGCACCGTGGCTGATGTTAGCTGACTTGCTGGCCAACCATAAGTGTTACCTGGTAGGTAACCACCCATACAATCAGATTGTGATTCAGACTACGAATGCTGTGAATATATATATATATATATATATATATATATATATATATATATATATATATATATATATATATATATATATATATATATATAATGTGTATGTGAAAGTATGTATGTATGTATATATGTATGTCTATATTTATTTATTTATATATATATATATATATATATATATATATGTAGATGTGTAAATTTGTATATGTATATATATGTATATGTGGATGTGTATATGTATATATATGTATATGTAGATATGTGTATATGTAGATATGTATATATGGATGTGTATATGTATGTATATATATATGTATATGTAGATATGTATATATATATATATATGTTTATGTATATATATGTTTACATAACCTCTTTAACACACTACTTCTCCGCTGCGAAGCGAGGGTATTTTGCTAGTTTTAAAAATAAAATAAAGAAATGACAAGTCCATCTTCAAAATAGGATTAGAGGGAGACAAGACAATATGATCAAAGCATTCAATATATTCAGGTGCTTGTATGTTTGATATTAACATGATTTCATTTGTGATGAGCGTGTCAAATTACACGACTTTTCTGTCATAGGCAACATTTACATAACCTTAGCAAGTCTGAAGCAGGCTGTGTCACGTACGAGTTGTGTAGTGTGATATACCCAGTGACTCAGTCCAGCCAGTTTGTGACTCACTCCAAGAAATGAGATTTTATTTTGTCTGAAGTAAATACAAAACCTGATAACCAGTGCACCTATGAGGAATAAAAAGAAGAGAGGCTTCTCTGTCTCACGTCTTGTGTTGTTCATGCTGCGACAAAAATGGAGTTGAGATTGAACTCGCTTTACTTGTAAAGCCTTCAAATGATAAATGACTTTGTCAGGCAGCACGTTATTGGCTGACAGAAAACATCGCTAGCTTGTGATTTTTTTATTTTTTTGGAAACGTGAAGCTGAAATGAAAGTCGTTACACAGTTGCTTAATATGACATGGTCAGCTGACAAGATAAGCAACTGCAGTCATCAGCTTTGACATCCCCTCTGACTAGAAGTTGTGTATTGTGGCATTTGTGGCATTAGTTTTAGTATTTTGTGCTGCCACCTCAACATAACCGGAGATGGAGTTTAAATCCCAGCCTTGAGACCATCTTTAGTTGTTATTTTCTCATTGGTTTTTCAACTTTTCCAGTATTCTGAAGTAATCCCAAAGATATGTAGTTTATATTTAAATGTACTTATTTGACTGATGCCTTTATCCAAGGCAACTTACAGCATTTATGATACAGTTGGTTATAATTATTTTGGTTTTCCAAACGGAGCACAAACAGAGCAAGTGACTTGCTCAGGGCCACACAGTGGTGTCAGTAGTGGCATTTGAACCCACAACCTCAGTGTTTGAAGTCCAAAGCCTTAACCACAACACCACCTTGTTTAAATTGAGAATTGCTCTGGTGTGGTTCTGTGTACGGATATCCTCAGCAGTGTGCTGATAATGAGTTCCAGAGTTTGTTCCTGCCTTTCTTGCCTTTTGTTCAGCACTACTAGGATCAACTTCATCTGTCCATAAGTTGGAATACATAAGTTAAAAGAGAATGGATAGATATAGTTGGAAGATTCTAAAAAAATGTATAATTTTTAACACAACTTTCTTGATAATGTTAATTTTCTTAATTTTGTGGTTTCATAAGGAGGCAAGAGAGTACAGATATAAACCCTTGACACATTTTTAGGAAGTCACTGCACACTGGAGAGATTTCAAAGGACTGGAAAATGGCAAATATCATCCCATGATATAAAAAGGGTGACAGGGCAGATCCACACAACTACAGGCCAGTAAGCTTGACGTCCATCACAGGAAAATTAATGGAAGGAATTATTAAGGATAAGATTGAGCAACACCTGGAAAGGACAGGAGTTTTACTGAACAGTTAGCATGGGTTCAGAAGAGGGAGGTCATATTTTACTAACAGGCTGGAATTCTATGAGGATGCAACAAAAGGATACGATCAAAGTGGAGCAGATGAGATTATTTATCTTGACTTTCAGAAGGCATTTGATAAGGTGCCACATGAGGGGTTGGGCATCAAATTAAAAGAAGTGGCAGTTCAGGGCATGGTGTGCAGATGGGTGCAGAATTGGCTCAAACACAGGAAGCAGAGGGTGATGGTGCGAGGAACCTCATCAGAATTGGGTGATGTTAAGAGTGGTGACCAGCAGGGGGCAGTGCTGGGGCTGCTGCTATTTTTATTATCTATAAATGATTTAGATAGGAATATAAGTAACAAGCTGGTGAAGTTTGCAGATGATACCAAGAAAGGTGGATTAGCAGATAATTTGGAATTCGTTATATCATCACAGAAGGACTTGGACAGCAGATTTGTGGCAGATAAAATTTAATGTTAGTAAATGTAAAGTTTTACACATAGGAAGTAAAAATGTGAGGTTTGAATACACAATGGGCAGTCGGAAAATTGAGAGTCCACCTCATGAGAAGGATTTAGGAGTCATAGTGGACTCTAAGCTATCGACTTCATGACAGTGTTCAGAAGCCATTAAGAAGGCTAACAGAATGTCATGTTATATAGAGCCTTGAAATGTGGAGTACAAGTCCCAGGAGGTTCTGCTCAAGCTTTATAACACACTGATGAGGCCTCATCTGGAGTCCTGGGTGCAGTTTGGGTCTCCAGGCCACAAAAAGGACATAGCAGCACTAGAGAAGGTCCAGAGAAGAGCAATGAGGCTGAGTTATGAAGAAAGATTAAAAGAGCTGAGCCTTTACAGTTCAAGCAAAAGATGATTAAGCGGTGACCTGACTGAAGTGTTTAAAATTATGAAGGGAATTAGTGCAGTGGATCGAGACGGTGACTTTAAAAGAGTTCATCAAGAACACGGGGACACAGTTAGAAACTTGTTAAGGGTGAATTTCACACAAACATTAGGAAGTTTTTCTTTACACAAAGAACGATAGACACTTGGAATAAGTGACCAAGTAGTGTGGTAGACAGTAAGACGTTAGGGACTTTCAAAACTTGATGTTTTTTTAGAAGAATAAAGTGTACAGGACTGGCGAGCTTAGTTGAGCTGAATGGCCTGTTCTCGTCCAGATTGCTCTAATGTTTTAGTTTGAGGGTCAGTAAAATATGAATGCAAAAAATGTTTGGAAATAAGTTAATATTTAACATTTTTACTATTGAATTTCACAGGCAGTAGAATGGCTAAATGAGTTGCTTGATGCTCTTCTAAAAACTCACATAAGACTTGGTGATGATGCACAAGAGTCAAAAGTCTTGTTGGAAAAACATAGAAAGTTTGTGGATGTGGCACAGGTAAGTGGTTTGCTTTACTTTAAGAGTAAATAATGTTTTTTCAGTTTTTTTCAGTTTTAAATTCTTTTTTTTTAATTTGAGTATTGTACTGTAGCAGATAGTGATGGGCAAAATAGCATATGGTCCCAAGTTTTCAGATTCCTAGCAAAAAAAAAATCTTAGTCATATAAACTCAGGCATCAAGTCATAGGATGTCTTCAAGTTTGTTCATTTCACAGTAATTTTTCACTTGAGTTCTGACAGCCATCTCCTGTGTCTAGAGCACATATGACTATGGACGCCAGTTGCTTCAGGCCACAGTGGTGTTGTGCCAATCTCTGCGATGCACAACCAGGTCTTCAGGAGATACTCTTCCTCGGCTTAATCGGGTGTGGAAGCAGTTCACTGTGACCTCAGAGGAGAGAGTTCACAGACTGGAAATGGCCTTAACATTTCACACAGCGGCTGAAAAGGTAGGCAATTCTGCTAGTGTCCGACTGTGATCCTGTAAAGCTGGTTGGTGATTTTTAAATAAAAAGAAATGATTGCAAAAAAATGTCTTGCTTATTGTGTCACAAGGCAACCACAGCATGGCAGTGTCTCTCTAGTAATCGTAAACCACGTGTATCAGCCGTACTCAAGGAATGAGAAACACATACTGTAGTTGTTAAAAAGTAAAAAGTAGTTTTATTGAGGAACAGTCCCACAAACAAGTATAGTGGAGCAAACATGAGCAAAAGTAAACAGAGGTGTTCTAAAAACACAGACAGTCCCAACCCAGAAACAGACACACACAAAAACAAGCTCACTTATATGGCCAGGATTAACCGAAAATAATAAAAATACAAACAGCCATAAAATATCTAAAGAAAATTAAATGCTTCAAACCAGTCACTAGCTGATACCTACTGGTAAAATAATAACAACTCTCAAACTCGTTGAGAATTTACAAATGGCTTCAAAAGCAAAATACCTACATTTACATACAGCAAAAGAAGACTAGACACCAACACCACACTTCTCTGCTCTCCAACTAAATTCCTTTCATTAACCACTCCGAGTGGACTCTAGTGTAGGCTTTTATACCTAAGAGAGTAGACTCCAGACAATCAGCTATGGACTGAAAAGTTCCATTCTGTGCCACAATATATCTTCTACTGTACACAATACATCATTTTTTCCCTCTCAGGGATCCCCCACTACACTAATCCTTATCACATTATTTAACTAAAACAATCACTTGATGTAATGCCTCTAAACAGGCTTTATTGAAAAAGGAAGTGCTGCCCTAACCGCTGGTGGTCCTTCTATGTAACTGAGTGTTCTCATGGTGCTATAACTGATATAATGCACTTGTGACATCTTTCCACACCAGGAAGAGCTCTGCATGGTGAAGGTCACTGAAGGTTTAAAAAAAAAAAAGTAAAATTAAATTTAAACAGAAATTCCTACCCTCTGCAACTGTGCAGTTGTGTAAATGGTTCCTCTCAATATTTATTTTTTACAAAGCTGGTGCACTATCCTTGCTACAACGATAAATTAGCCTCTGCAGTGGCATCCCTGTGGGGTGATGACAGACTTCATCCTGTCACATAGTCATCAATATGATAAAGTTCATGGTTGTCCACCTCAGATAGTGGAGGGCTGCAGTGGCAGCATGTTTTCCTTCATGCCTTTTTCTTAATTATTAATCAATTTCTGCTGCTAATTCACTTCTTTTTCCTTCATTTTAATTGACTTGCTTTTTGATACTCAGGCTCCTTAATTGTTTCTTTTTTCCTTAAGCAGCAGGCAAACAAAAATAAGATGTGGAGGGATCCATCAGACAACCAGCTAAGTCAGGGCCTCAGTCTCCAACCAGTTTCACTCAAATCCATTCCTGAATTAGAAGCTGATTGTTGGTTTTAATGAAACTTGTTATTTAATTCTTGGTGTTGCTCTCATTCTGCCACAGCAGACATTTCCAATTTTTTTTCTTTTTTCCTGAGGACACTGTCAAAATGTTTTGTGGAACAGAGTAGATTGATATTTCTCAGATCTTCATCTTTCTTTATTTTCCTGTATTGTATGATGGACACTAGATAGCTGGTCATCTCATGACTGTTTGATTATTAATTAAATAAAAAAATTAAGCGGTCTGAGTCTTAAAAAGCTATTCTGTTATAACGAAGAGAAAAGAAGATAATCAGCTGCAAATGTAGCTACTAATTGTGAAAATGATGGGAATGAAACCTGCAGCTGGACAACCCTGATGTAGATATTTTATTGTGAATGTACGTATGGGGTCCATATTTCTTGTAATTTAACTATGTAATATGTATTTAAGCAACATGTCTATCCAAATAAATGTGTGGATCACAAATACAGAAGAGTTTTTTGAGCATCAACGTGTCATGTGATTTGATAATGATCATTAATGGAGATTGCAGAGGAAGTCAGATTTACAGTCCAAAAGCTGTTTAGCAGAAATTTTCTTTGTTACCTCGACCGAATCGTAATACAAGTTACAAATGAAGGGTCCCATTAATACGTGTCAGTAGTGCTATTCAATATAAATAGATTAGACACTGTGACCAATTTTAGTGATTACAGTAATCCACTATTAAATATTAAGAAGCAACTAATGAATTAATTTCCTAAGTCTATCTGTGTGTTTATTTATAGTATCTACACATGCATACCATGAGGATAATAAATCCTATTTCTTTTAAAGCATTTTGTTTTAATTCCACCATTTTTAGATAGTTAGATCTTTATTTGTCTCTAAACAAGAAATGTATCTTTTTAAAGAAGTTCAAGTAATAAAACAAATACAGTAGAGTCTTGCTTATCCTACCTTCGCTTATTCAACATTCTGTATTATCCGACATCCCACCGCAAAAAAAAACAAAAAAAACGCATCAATCGGCAACAACAACTGCAAGTTGCAAGTGTGAGCGTAGTCTATTTTTTGTTGCTCCCGACTCTACCACAGCTAATTACAGTGGAACCTCGGTTTGTGAGCATAATTCGTTCCGGAAACGTGCTCGCAGTCCAAAGCACTGGTATATCAAAGTGAATTTCCCCATAAGAAATAATGGAAACTCAGATGATTCGTTCCACAACCCAAAACTATTCATATAAAAATGATTAATACAAAATATAAAGTAAAATACATAAAACAAATTAACCTGCACTTTACCTTTGAAAAGAATCATGGCTGGTGTGAGTGAGTTTCTAAACTCTTGTGGGATTCCACCCAACGGGACGACACACGGAAGAGCGTCCCAAAGCAATCGCAGTCTCCCAGCGCTGTAGCAGTTCGATGTAAAAGCGAATCCGAAAAGATCGCGGACATGCTATAAGTGCCTGCCGTCAATGGGTGATACAAAGAACAATGAACATTATAAATGCGCAGGGCACAGTATTATGGCCCTGCCTGGCTGCTATGTCTGTGTATAGGAGAGTGGCAGATCCCGCTACAATAAATAACCGTGCTGTTGCTGTTTCAAGCTGAATAAAGCTGGTGCTGCTAAAGTACTGAGATTCAGCTTCATGTTTTCAGGAGCAAGACGGGGACTCGCACGTCACAACACACACACACGCAGTCACAATGCTGTAGAAAACGGTATATACGCTCGTACGGATGTTGAGTATATGAGCGATGGAGTTAAGGCTCTAGAACACTGTCGGGCAACCGGTGCGCCGTGGAATTTTCTAGGGGCGCCACGAAAACTTTTGTAAAATATTTAAAATTGCTAGTGTTTTTGAACTTTTGGTTGATTAAAAAGATAATGTTTAAAAAAATATATTTTATGTTGGAAAAACAGATAACGGTTAATCAGATTGTTGCAAGTTAAAATTTTCGCTGTTCACCATTCATCATAATATCAACATCAGCGGTGTCAAAACACATCTGGTGAGACTTAAAAAGTCTCGTTGTTAGAAGATCTCGTTCATTGTATGGATAGAAGAAGGCGGAGCAAATATAGAACGAGAAAATACGAACACTACATTTCGGCTCTTGCCGATGAAAGAGTATCGCTGTAGCTGCAGCTCTCACCACTTAATCGTCTGAGTATTACTATGGAAAAATTAACTCTCTGTGAGCAAGGTTTTTCAACACTTACGGAAATGAAGTCTAAGAAACGCGAGAGACTTGAAATGTGCGTCTGTCATTCAAAAATTGATCCTCTCATCAGTCTCATGTGCTGAAAAACAATCTCAACGTTCACATTAATTAAATTTAAGATTTATCCTTTGATTCCTTTATTAATAAAATGTCTTTCAAACTTGTAAAATTAACTGTTTTTATTGGCGATTGTCCATAGATTGTGTCGTCACGACTTTATTTATGGGCAGTCCCTCAGGTGCGCCGCGAAAGAAAATTTTTGGACTTAGTGCGCCGCAACTCGAAAAAGGTTGCCTTTCACTGATCTAAAACTGCAATTAAATACATTGAGCAACAAGAAGAAGCTACAGGAATCGACATAATGATGCTGCATAGATGGCGAGACTTGGCAGCGAAGAAACGGCACTCGTCAGGAAAGCAGACTACGATCAAAAATTAGTTTAAATCATCACAGGACTGAACTTTTTAAGTACAGTACATACTGTATTTAACTTAAGACAATTCTGTAATTGTAAGTTCATTTTTTCAGTTAATTTTTTCTTTTGTTGTAAAACATGGTTATTAGGTTCATAATGTGTAAAATTATAACATAGTTTGACGTTTAATAGGCTTTTTCTTAAGACCTCCCATTAATCCAAACATTTTCGCTTATTCGACGTTCTGCCGGCCTGTTTATGTCGGATAAGCGAGACTCTACTGTAACTACAACTCCCCTCAAATAAACTCAAAGAATTTCAGATAAAGAGGAGAAATGTCCTGACTTGGCTAAAGACGAGAGCAGTCACAGTGAGGCAGTGTAAAGGTTTATTGCTGTAGGTATGAAGGAGCCCCAGTTGCATTTCTTGATGCTGTTGTTCTGAAAGCCCTCAATGCTAGTCATAGACAGGATGTACTACAGCATTCGTCATAATGGTGCTCATTTTTGTCTTCTCTCTCCTCCATGAGTGCATCCCGTAACTGAGCCTGCCTTCTGAATCAGATTGTTTAAACTGTCAAAATATAATCGAATACTTCAAAGTTTGGCAGAAAGCTAAACAAAAGATGGGCTGTAAATATACATCTAATGCTTTCATATCTTACACTTTATTTACGATCTGCACTGGCAATTGGAAGGTTTCTGGTTGAATCCCGTAAATGCCAAAAGGGACTCTGCTCTGTTGGGCCCTTGAGCAAGGCCCTTAACCTGCATTTACTGAGCGCTTTGAGTAGCGAGAAAAGCGCTATATAAATGCAAAGAATTATTAGCATTATTACCTATTTATGTTTATTTATAATATGTATAAATAAGTGACATGCTTTTTTGTTCCCATTATTATTCTGTTGACAGATAAAAAGTGCAGGCTTATCCTTAAAAGGTCAACAATCGATCAAGAGACAAAGGGCAAAAGGAAGGCCATAAAACAAAAGAAGCTCAAAAATAAGACTGCTAATTTAGAAATTCCTTACCAAGATGAAAGGCAAAGAGATGCTAGAAAAGCCAAAACGTCAAAGTTCAAAACAAGTACAAATAGAGGGATGTTTTACAATACCAGGATGTAGACCATCTTTAAACAATATGAACACACCAGTGCCAAAAGAAACCTTACAAAAATGGTAGTAGAACAGGACGTTGAAATAAAAAAGAAAATTATATCTAGAGAATTTTAAAAAATGGTGAAAATTATGACTTCTTGGTATGATTAAAGGTTAACACTTTGACTGCTAAATGCGAGTTAACTTGTAGTAGGTGATCTATACACAGACACCACTTATGAGTTACCTCGTTAACTTTCAGTTGCAACAAATTGTTCAAGATCTAACTTGTCAGACCCAGCCGAGTTATTGCGCAGCTGGCATTCACAAAGAATGCACTTTACCATGCGCCAACAACATAGCAACTCGAATACAATTTTTAGAGAAAATAAATTTTTTTTTGAGTTTTGCTTAAACACAGAATGCATTTAATTAGTATATTAAAAGAACACTAACATTGACTTCATGGATACATTTACCTGTTTTCACTGTGGCAGTCAATGTGTTAATGTCTCGGCTCCAGCTCTACATCCTCCTACACACAAATAAATAAGGAGGCTTGAACAATTTACATTTGATTTGTTTTCTTTTTGCTGATATTATAATTTGTTAATGCTTTATGTAATCTTCGGCCCCTTTGCCGTCTTGAAAGTTTATACTTTGTTTTCCAGAGTCGGATCTTTTCAAATTCCCCAACATTGCTTATTGTCAAAATGTCTTCTGCTTTCTGAATAATACTCTATAATAATCCATTAATCTTGCAGATACTTAAAGAATGTCCAGAGCAGACTGAAGAGTCTGTCGATTTAGAAGTGTATGAAGACGTTGAAACAGTAGGAAGGTCACTACTGGACAGATTAACAGTGCCTGTAATTTTTCCTGATGGGTAAGGATTGATAATGGCTACCAAAAGTTCTTTTTCTGAACAGTTGATTCCTTGCTTTGCCATTTGAACCTGATGTCACACAAACTTGTACCCTCTTCTGTTTGGTTAAAGCCATGTTCTCACATTTGGCAAATTTATGTCTGTGGGCACTGTGACTGTTTTGTTCTACATGCAAATTCCCAGATAAAATGATTGTTGTATCAGCAGACACATTTTTTTGATATTAAACTGTAAAACGCTAGAAATGAAATTCCATGGCATCACATCACTTGGTTGGTGCAGAATTAAACTCCAAAGCAGGGGCAGTAACTTCACTTTTGTGGAGTTTGGGCGAGGAGTACTTTAATAATCAGGGCACTGTTTTAAAGATTTTAATATTTGGCTGTTCCCAGATATATTTACACCGCAGTTACTCTACTCCTGAGTGCAAGGGCATTGCAGCTCATGGCTAAGTACAGGAGCGCTTTTATACTGATTCTCTCATTGTGAGTAGCACAAGATGAGGGTCTTTTGGCAGTCAGTTCTTGCAAAGAATGCAGAAATTGGAAGAGGAGCACTGCATGAAAGTAGACAAACATCACCAACAACTTGGGAGGTAGTGTGCTGGTTTTGAAACGTTACAGCAGTTTATTTCATTTGCTCCAAGATTGGAGGCCACAGTGCTTTTAATGCCCCCTGCTCCAAAGGTCAATGTGTATTGGATTACAGTGGAATGATCAAGATCACTGGGTTACCTGCTCACTACCTCTACGTCCACACTAGATTTTTCCAGTAAAATGCAGTCATTAGTCTTTATTTTCTGCCTTTTGTCCACACTACAGTGGCATTTTAAGTCCACGCAAATTAAGACATTTGAAAATGCTTTCCAAAGCCATATATATATTTTTGGAAGCGATGGCTCAGTGTTACAGTGTGAAGGGGAGAACGTACAAATTTGAAAATGCAGACTTTATTCTCGCTCTAATTAATTGGTTTGTGCTTATGACGTGGCCCTTTGCTTATTTTGGTCCTCCTCTTTACATTTTCTCTTCCGCTTTGCTCATCTTACACTTGCAAGTTACTCTCAGTAACGATTCTACCTCATGCTCAGTCCAAAAGGAACGTGTTCACTTTTGCTATTGTCTGTGTTCAAATGGAAGCTACCAGTGATTGTCGAGCGTGGAGGACACTTTCCTGTTCTGTTTCCATGGATGCTCGTATGCCCAGTGTAGGTGAACCTCTAGGTCATATGTGTTTTTGGTCATTTTACTATTGGTAGAGATATTTTTGAAAATGATAGTGTCGATGTAGATTGTCTCAGTTAAAAACAAATTGTAGTAGCTTTAAAATAGCCTAATTTCAATGGTAGAACCACCACTGGACTATAATTTGATTTGTTACCAATCAAATTGATTTGATCTGATTTTCAAAGTTTGTAAAATGTAGAACATTTGTTCTAATCTTCTTTTTTTTTTTTTTTGCTCATTTCACTCGTCAATCAAACCCCGGCCTGCGCTATGCGCCAGCCACTTCGCATCTCTGCCGCTTAGGTTGGGGACTGAATGCACCCCAAGGAGACTGCTCACATCTCCGAAACCCCCTCTTAAACGGTGATACAATGGGAAACAAAAAAATTTTTTTTTTTTTTTAACCTCTTCTTTGCTTGATCAGCTGCTGGCTTGCTGCTGCCGTGCTGCGTGATCTGCATCTCGTGTGGCGCTTCGAACATTTAAAAGCCTGTACAGCAGCTGTCCTTTTGTCTCACTGCCTTGTTTCTCTTCTCCCCCCAGACATCCTCTACTCCTGTTGGGGGTCCCACTCCCGAGGCGCACCCCTATGAAGAGGAAGATTTTCTATTCTTTTAATTGAGAGACGGAACCATCCCCTCCTGGCAACACGAATTAGATGATGTACAAGTCTCCAACTTAAACTTTAAATCCAAACAATATATTCAGTTTCTTTTTGCTGTTCTGTTATTTCACCGAGTAATAATTTCGATTTGTTTGCGCTAATGTGATCTTTACTATCAGTTTTTTTGAGACTTTTCAATTTTTCTTCTTCCATTATCTCCAACGTGCTGTGCATTTGTATCGCGCCAACGTTTTTGAATTCTTTACGACGTTCTACTTTGTCATCTACTCTGTCTTTTTCCGGCCCCAGGCGTTGGTTAAATCTCTTGGCACAAAGTATTGTCTCATGGGACATGAAAGTGTCTTTCTGAGAAAGTCATGTCTCATCCCAAGATTTTTTTAATATAATAGAGAGATGTTAACTGAATGAGAAACACTGAAATGCGTTGGTCTTTTCTTACCGCCATCAGTTCTGATGTATTTTGCTTGGACATTTTCTTCCATGCTGCTGTAAATTTACACTGTCTGTCTTCCTTGATTGCAGAAGTGAGCAGTTTTTTGGGAGTCCTGGCGACATGGCCTCCTCTGCCGAACACATCCGTGACCGGATGAAGCTAGTTGACATGAAGAAGCAACAGCAGCAGCAGCAGGAAGCCGCCGAACAGCCAGACCTAGAAGAAAAAGCAGACAGTGTCGATGAAGGCGAGGAAGACAGCTAATAGAGACTCCTGCAATGCCCAAGGAGGAGCTTGCAGCGTGCGAGTCAGCATGGCATTAATTCCTGGCATCCTCTACAGTTACCTTGCATTGAAATGCAAACTCTCCATTCCACACATCTTATTGCCCATGGTCCATTGATTGACGAAGCCATACTAACTTGTGTGCTGTCTGAGAGCTCGGGCTCCCGCTACTACTTTATATATAAGACGATGAGAACTACAAATGTTGCACTGAACTTCCCTCAAAGCTTTATCTGGCCTGTCTTCTGTTAGCTGTTAACAGTTGACTCAAGCTTTCATTGGTGCTACTAAAAGCATAGAATGTCCAAGCACTACTTCTGTCTTGTATGGTGCTGTAGAGTTTTTAGGCATTAGGCAAACTTCCTGTTTGTAGACGGTAAGACATGTATTTTATAATTTTGTTTGTAAGTTTGGTCTTAATTTGTAATACCTTACAATGTTGCTGCATTTGTTTTTAATTGTGCCAATACGCAACCTGCCCTGAAGGCCTTTGACACAGCTGTAAACTGCCTAACTGCTGTTTCTAAGTATGAGCGGATATGAAATAGATACCGGCAAAGGTAATCCAGCTTTTTAAAACGTGTTCTCCTCTTGCTGTGATACCCATGCACTTCAAGGAGCAAGTAATGGACAAAGCTATGTTTAAATAAAAAAAAAAAAATAAAAAAAAATTACAAATGAAATGAAGAGCTTTGTTTCAATAAATATTAAATGGGAACTACTGTGCATTTGTTTGTGCTTCGTTGTACTTGTACGTTTAATGTTTAACGTGGTTGTGAAATGTTGAAAAAATTAATAAACCCTTCACAGACCAGGAGAGGCTAGGCCTGTAGGTGGAATTGTACGGAATAAGATATGTCTGGAAAAATTACAGAGGTAGGCGTGACTTCTGTGTTGTGTCACCTCAGAACAGATACACACGTGGTAGTCACATGACTACTGCTACTCATCTTAATAAGAAAATTAAAATGTCAGCAGCTCTCAGACTACCTAATTAACAGTAGCTAGCCACTTATCAGCCATGGCTTACAAGCTGGGTGACATTCGCCTTAGTTTGTAATTTTCCAACAGGAACTTCCCCTAGAGTAGTGCAGTGTGTATCAAGGTTACTATAGTTAACGAAAACTAAAATCAAAACCGAAACTATTATTTTTGTAAACTAAAATAAAATAATTAACAAAATCGAAATGAACAACTAAAACTAAACTATTAAAGTAGCTGGAAAAATTAACTGAAATAAAATAATTTACTAAAAATAGTTTTAGTTTTCGCTTTTGAATGAATATTCTTTGCAATAGTCTTTAACCTATATAATTCTAAAAGAAAGTAATCCACCATGAGCCACCCACATATACTTCATCCAGTGAATGGTGGCTGGTGACGGAGGGCAGGTGTTCATACAGCATTTGTGGCGACAGATCAAGCTGAATACGGGCGCGTTAAGTGTATGAGGTACAAAGCGATTTACCGTGCCACCTTTGTTTACGCTTGCTGTATATGAAGATGTAATTCAAATGCCTGAAATCGTTTAATAATACGGCTAGGTGGGGTCTGCACACTGATTCAAGCCTAAGACCTGTCACCTGTCAGTACACAGTAGAATCTATTCTCTGATTTTTTTTTATATCTTTTCAGGCCAGCAGGTGGCAAAATTCTGTCTATAAATTGTATGTGCCTGAGATGGAAGCAGAGATCAATATGGCTGGTAGAAAATAACAAAGCCCAGTATGAGAGATATTTCAGGGCAATATTGAAGGCATTCACTATAAGCACATTGTCTTGGAGTGGGATATGTTGTGTGCTGTAGACATTTAGAGTAAAAAAACCCTCGAACCTTAAAATTCACCTAAATCTCATTACAAATTGGTCCATTCTGGGCAATAAAAGGAAAAGATAAAAAGTGCCAACAATCCACGCACATTTGTTCTGCACAAATGACAGAAAATATTTTAAAAAATCATAAAATTGGTATTTGATTATGCTTGTTTTTATCAGACAAAAACAAAACCAGATAGTAAAGCCATGTAGTGTAGTAAGCTTCCAGTAACGTTAAACTCATATTATATTCAGAGTCTACAAAACTAAACTCCATAGTCTAGCTCTTTAACCATACCTTAATTACTATAACTAAAACTGAAACTAACAGATATAAAACTAAAATAGAAATGTCTTTGTGAAATAAAAACTAAATTAAAACTAAAAATACATGATGAAGGAAAACTAAAATTGAACTGAATTTCAAAGTAAGGGCAGAAAAAATATAGAAATTAATATTAAAAGACAAAACTTTGGTGTGTGTGCACGTGTGCTTATTTCTGGGTAGCCGTATGAGCCCATCTGAAGTCACACAGATCTCGGATAAGGTCTTTGACTGCCTCCATTTTTTTTTTTTCCAAACCTTTGAAATCCTGGGGTGGAGGGGGTGCGCTTTTCACAGGAAATGATGGAATTTTTCTGACATGGGACTTATTTAGCTTGGGGTTCTTTTTTACGCACTTCTTATAAGAGAATAAGGGATCCTGCGATCTTTACTGAGACAAAGGCATAGTCTGTAAAATGTTAGCGGCACGAGTGATTCAGACAAGAATAAACTTAGAGGTCCTCCAGTAGTAATTACTTTACCCCACTGCCTGGCATAAAACTAATCTTGTCTGGACAAAGCTTAATAAAATGTAAACAGTCCAACAAAAAAAAATTGAATAAACCCTGAAAAAAAAATGAACATTTCTGACATTCATTAGCGTTAGGAGTTACTGTATACAGGATGAGTCAAGATTATGTTAACATTTGAATGGCGGAAACAGTTTATTCACAAAACATACTTCATATATGCAAAATGATTTACAGGAATGTTTCAACCTGTTCGCCATCTTGTTCAACACATGGACCATATTTGGCATATAAATTGTCCACAAAAATTGTATGTAACTATATGCATAGCAGTGCCATTAGTGTTAATGGAATTTTGAATCATCCTCTGTATTGTAACGGGCTTAGAAAATATCGATTTTTTTCTGATTGATTCTGAACTTTTGATGTCATTTTGTAGTCTCAGCTGGACGTGAGACAGCTTTAACCTTAATTTCCAGTTTTCCCACAAGTTATTGCCATGCAGCCTATTGTTACGTTGGTAGTTATAAGGATTAAAAGGATAGATTACATATAGCTTGCTCTCTTTCTCCCCCCCCCCCCCCCTTTTGTCTCCCCACATGAGGCTGGACCCCACTTCACAAAGGCCCAGTCCTCTGACATACCTAGAGAAAGAGCACGTCCAAAACAAAACAAGCCCCCCAGCAGCGGCGTTTGAAAATTAAAAAGTAGAGATCTCTATTGCTGATAAAGTCTAAGTACTATAAGCATAAAATATAACCTTCAACAGTCTTGAAATATTAAGCCCAGGGGATGGTGTTAAAAAGTGGCCCTGGATAAGCATAGTAAACCCTAATGCAATAATAACAATAAACCAAGGGTATGATGTTAAACAGTCTCCTTTAGAATAGTAAAGAATATATCGATTTCAAGTAGATTTGGACATGTTCGACATTACTAAACTGGATCGGGCCTTTTCCCAGTTGATGCCCTTCATGTGGAGATCTCCTGCCATTCTTCTCATAATCTCATAATTGGGGGCAGAGTGGTGGCTCTGAGGCTAAGGATCTGCGCTTGTATCCAGAAGGTTGCCGGTTCGAATCCCCGTCACTGCCAAAAGAGATCCTACTCTGCTGGGCCCTTGAGCAAAGACCCTTAACCTGTCATTGCTCCAGGGGTGCTGTACAATCCGCCCCCAGCCCACAAGGGGTATGCGAAAACTAACAAATTCCTAATACAAGAAATTGTATAAGGCGAAATAAAGAACAAAAAAAAAAAAAGTACTGATTTGCTAGAACCCAATTAATTTTGAGCAGAAATTGGTTCACATGAATTCATTTTGTTGAGTAAAATTTTTTTTTTTTTACACTAAGATCCCTTCTCCAAAAAATAATAAAAAAGTAACAGAAAATGGAAAACTTTATAATTTCTGTGGAGCGTTAAAATGTTCCTAGTAGTTGCTGACACCATTTTGCGTTTATTGCAGAGAAATGATTTACTATTGGTGGTGTGGTGATTTCACTTTTCCCAGAAAATGAAAATTTAACAGGTGGTTAAAAAACAAAAAAAGTACAAATGCTGTATTTTCTTCTTTTTTTTTTTTTCGCTGCCATTTTTGAATAATTAGAGAAGCCATCAAAGCACTGTTGAGATGAACAGTAGTGATATTACAGAGCATTATGGGATACTTAGCCTATGCTCTGTGCACTTGATAATATTCAGCGTAAGACCTTTTGTGTGCAAAGTGCATCTTCAGTATTGGGAGGTCAGTGTTGTTTTAGTTTTGTGCCATTTGAAGTGCTTGCTACTTGTTTTTCGTAACTCTCCAAGTAAGCCGCACACCCTGATTTAACCGTCTCTTCACTCTAAAGAGGAGGCCGTTGAGCAGCAGCCATTCGTTCCCATGTGTGTGAGCCTGCAGAGGACACCTTCCCTCTGTCACTGACTGTCCTCTCTGCTTGTAACCAAAGAGATTCTAACTGTGTGTCAAGGGTCCCAACATTTCTTTTCATGACAGAGATGCCGGGTCCACTTGGCGATGCCCGATGAGTCTGCCGCTCATAAAGAACATTCGCAGTATATTTGGTTTTCTCTTGTCATGTCAGCTGGGTGGTTTTGTTATTTGTACAGTGAAACATTGATGGGGTGCCATTGAGTGAAGCAGTCATAACCTGCAGGTCTTTTTCCATACAAACAACTGTAAACCTACTTTTGCTCACCTCTGTATGTGGGGGAATAGCAGATTCAGTTTGTTTTATTTTAATTACTAGGGGGCTTAGCCCCCTGCTCGCTTTGCTCGCCCACCCCCTCCCATACTCCAGTCCCCCCCGGGTGCGCTACACTCCAGCCACTTCACATCTCTACCGCTCACGTTGTCAATGGGGGGGGTGTGGTCTGATCAGCTGCTGCAGCCCCCCAGCTGCATGTTCTGCTTGTCGCGCTGTGCGTCGATCATTTAAAAGCCTGTACAGCAGTTGTCCTTTTGTCTCACGTGACGTTAAAGTGTCTCAAATTGTCTTCCAAGAAGATCACGTATCGTCTCCTTCCAAGATTTTTTTTTTATAAATCGAGAGATATATGCTGGGATGAAGGATTTGCTTGTTTTATTTAGTTGTATGTGGTGGGATGATGGATTCATTTTGTTTTATTTACACAGGGTGGGACGATGGGTTCATGTTCCAGATGGTCAGTCAGTTGTGTGGATGCCCCTCTCGTGTGGGTTTCCCCCTTTCACGCTACTGTCCATGCACATGTTGTTGGCTTGGTCAGCCACATAACTGCCCACCGTATATGAAGGCACCCTGTGATGTACTGGTGGGCTCTCAGGAGACGATTCTTTACTAAGTAAACGTGGGCTTAGGCATCAATGTAAAAAAAAAAAGGGTGAAGGTTATTTGCATGCTGAAAATGAAAGAAAGGTACGAGACTCCACACCTCTCTATCCTTCATCAGGTATCGCATGACCCTAACCCTAACCCAGAGCAGATAAAAGGAGAGTGTAGGTGTGGAAAAAGAATTGGAGAAGATGAAGGCAGAGATTAAAAGGTGAGTTGGTCATTAAGACCTGGAGGGATCTGTGATCCCAGGCTGCGAATGAGCTGAGATGCTTCTGTTTATCTTTGAAAAGTGTCCTTCAAGCCCTGTGAACGAACACAGATGGAGAGATCAGTGTGGCTGCGATTGAGGGATGTGAAGTGGTCCACAAGAGGTCTTGTGTGTGAGGTCTTAACAGTTCAGACAAGCTCCCTGAAATGGTCTGCCAGCCATCTCCATGTCTCCCCTGTGCAGATGGCAGGACACTTCCTATGAGAAATGCACTTTTTAGACTGGCAAGAGGTCCGCCATTTCATATTGAGGGTCCAAATACACGGGGATTGTATTGTCGGTGACCAATATGCTGATAAGTGACACCGAGTGGCTAATTTTACAGCTCGAAGTGCTTGATGGGGGAATGTGTCACTCCTCTGTGAAATGAGCTGCGGACGAGAGGTTTACATAAGTTAGGTGGTCTGTGATGGGAGTTTTGACGAATGAATGAGGGGGAGAGGTGGGTCTTTGATTAAAAACTGCAATCCCATGTGAGTTGCATTTCCTGTTTATGAATATTCTGCAGTATCTGCTGAACGAGGTTTCAGCCAAAAAAGCTGCCATTTTACACGTTTTGAGCATACGACTGGATAGCCACATGTGGATTATGACATGTGAGTCACACAGGATTCTTCTTCTTCTTTTTTTCCATGGATGTTTTTTCACATTTTTTGCTGTTGTACATAATTGGTCACCGTGGACTTTTCCATCCATCCATCCATTGTCTCCCGCTTATCCGAGGTCGGGTCGCGGGGGCAGCAGCTTGAGCAGAGATGCCCAGACTTCCCTCTCCCCGGCCACTTCTTCTAGCTCTTCCGGGAGAATCCCAAGGCGTTCCCAGGCCAGTCGAGAGACATAGTCCCTCCAGCGTGTCCTGGGTCTTCCCCGGGGCCTCCTCCCGGTTAGACGTGCCTGGAACACCTCACCAGGGAGGCATCCAGGAGGCATCCTGATCAGACGCCCGAGCCACCTCATCTGACTCCTCTCGATGCGGAGGAGCAGCGGCTCTACTCTGAGCCCCTCCCGGATGACTGAGCTTCTCACCCTATCTTTAAGGGAAAGCCCAGACACCCTGCGGAGGAAACTCATTTCAGCCGCTTGTATTCGCGATCTCGTTCTTTCGGTCACTACCCATAGCTCATGACCGTAGGTGAGGGTAGGAACATAGATCGACTGGTAAATTGAGATCTTTGCCTTGCGGCTCAGCTCCTTTTACACCACGACAGACCGATGCAGAGCCCGCATTACTGCGGATGCCGCACCGATCCGCCTGTCGATCTCACGCTCCATTCTTCCCTCACTCGTGAACAAGATCCTGAGATACTTGAACTCCTCCACTTGAGGCAGGATCTCGCTACCAACCCTGAGAGGGCACTCCAAACTTTTCCGGCTGAGGACCATGGTCTTGGATTTGGAGGTGCTGATTCTCATCCCAGCCGCTTCACACTCAGCTGCGAACCGATCCAGAGAGAGCTGAAGATCACGGCCTGATGAAGCAAACAGGACAACATCATCTGCAAAAAGCAGTGACCCAATCCTGAGCCCACCAAACCGGACCCCTCAACGCCCTGGCTGCGCCTAGAAATTCTGTCCATAAAAGTTATGAACAGAATCGGTGACAAAGGGCAGCCCTGGCGGAGTCCAACTCTCACTGGAAACGGGTTCGACTTACTGCCGGCAATGCGGACCAAGCTCTGGCACTGGTTGTACAGGGACCGAACAGCCCTTATCAGGGGGGCCGGTACCCCATACTCTCGGAGTACCCCCCACAGGATTCCCCGAGGGACACGGTCGAATGCCTTTTCCAAGTCCACAAAACACATGTAGACTAGTTGGGCAAACTCCCATGCACCCTCCAGGACCCTGCTAAGGGTATAGAGCTGGTCCACTGTTCCGCGACCAGGACGAAAACCACACTGTTCCTCCTGAATCCAAGGCTCGACTATCCGACGGACCCTCCTCTCCAGGACCCCTGAATAGACTTTTCTTCAATTATAAACCTTTTTTTTTATGTGTTTCCCATGAAGAATGTGAGATTAAAAATTTTCCTTGGCCATTACTACAAACTACATGGGGTAAGTAATACATATAAACGTAAAATCTTTGGATGGGGTATTCCTTTTAGTAGTTTTAGTCCAGTGACTAACCTGGAAAGGTACAAAAGTAAGCGATTTAAAAAGAAAAATGTTTACCAGAAATACTGTGAAATTTCAGAGCTGTACAAAAAGGCCTTTTTCAGAGAACAAGAAAGACGTTAACAACTTTTCTGCAGCAATGAAAGTTCACGAGGCCTTAAATGTTGATGCAAACAATTCCTGCAGGTGTCCTCACTTTCACTGATTACTTGCAAAAACCCTCTGTGTGTAGAACAGCAGTGTTGGAACAAACTGTGGCGCTACATATGATGACAGCAATATAACAGACTGGCCATTCCAACCCTTAAAGATAGATAGATAGAAATGAAAGGCACTATATAATAGATAGATAGATAGATTGGAAATGCACTATATACTTTAATAGATAGATACTTTATTAATCCCAAGGGGAAATTCCCATACTCCAGCAGCAGCATACTGATAATAAACAATATTAAATTAAAGAGTGATAACAATGCAGGTATAGAGACAATAACTTTATATAATGTTAACGTTTACCCCCCCTGGTGGAATTGAAAAGTCACATAGTGTGATGGAGGAACGATCTCCTCAGTCTGTCAGTGGAGCAGGACGGTGACAGCAGTCTGTCTCTGAAGCTGCTCCTCTGTCTGGAGATGATCCTGTTCAGTGGATGCAGTGGATTCTCCATAATTGACAGGAGTCTGCTCAGCACCCATCGCTCTGCCACAGATGTCAAGCTGTCCAGCTCCGTGCCTACAATAGAGCCTGCCTTCCTCACCAGTTTGTCCAGGCGTGAGGTGTCCCTCTTCTTTATGCTGCCTCCCCAGCACAGCACCGCCTAGAAGAGGGCGCTCGCCACAACCGTCTGATAGAACATCTGCAGCATCTTATTGCAGATGTTGAAGGACGCCAGCCTTCTAATGAAGTATAGTCGGCTCTGTCCTCTCTTACACAGAGCATCAGTATTGGCAGTCCAGTCCAGTTTATCATCCAGCTGCACTCCCAGGTATTTATAGCTCTGCACCCTCTGCACACAGTCACCTCTGATGATCACGGGGTCCATGAGGGGTCTGGTCCTCATAAAATCCACCACCAGCTCCTTGGTTTTGCTGGTGTTCAGTTGTAGGTGGTTTGAGTCGCACCATTTAACAAAGTCATTGATAAGGTTCCTATACTCCTCCTCCTGCCCACTCCTGATGCAGCCCACCATAGCAGTGTCGTCAGTGAACTTTTGCACATGGCAGGACTCTGAGTTGTATTGGAAGTCTGATGTATATAGGCTGAACAGGACTGGAGAAAGTACAGTCCCCTGTGGCGCTCCTGTGCTGCTGACCACAATGTCAGACCTGCGGTTCCCAAGACGCACATACTGAGGTCTGTTTGTAAGATAGTCCACGATCCATGCCACCGGGTATGAATCTAATCCCATCTCTGTCAGCTTGTCCCTAAGGAGCAGAGGTTGGATTGTGCTGAAGGCACTAGAGAAGTCCAGAAAAATAATTCTTACAGCACCACTGCCTCTGTCCAAGTGAGAGAGTGACCGGTGTAACATGTAGATGATGGCATCCTCCACTCCCACCTTCTCCTGGTATGCGAACTGCAGAGGGTTGAGGGCGTGTTGGACCTGTGGCCTCAGGTGGTGAAGCAGCAGCCGCTCCATGGTCTTCATCACATGTGACGTCAGGGTGACAGGCCAGAAGTCATTCAGCTCACTAGGACGTGATACCTTTGGGACTGGGGTGATACAAGATGTTTTCCAAAGCCTCGGGACTCTCCCCTGTTCCAGGCTCAGGTTGAAGATGCGCTGTAGAGGACCCCCCAGCTCTGATGCACAGACCTTCAGCAGTCGTGGCGATACTCCATCTGGACCTGCTGCTTTGCTGGCACAAAGTCTCCTCAGCTCTCTGCTCACTTGAGCTGCTGTAATTGTGGGTAGGGATGTCTCTCCTATGCTGGTATCAGCAGAAGGATGTGTGGAGGTTGCAGTACTCTGAGGTGAGAGTGGGTTAGGGTGGTCAAACCTGTTAAAGAAGTTGTTCATTTGGTTTGCTCTCTCCACGTCTCTCTCAATGGTGGTACCCCACTTCGAGCTGCAGCCAGTGATGATCTTCATCCCATCCCACACTTCCTTCATGCTGTTATTCTGTAACTTCTGCTCCAGCTTTCTCCTGTACTGATCCTTTGCCGCCCTGAGCTGGACTCGGAGTTCCTTCTGCCTGTACTTGAGCTCATGCTGATCACCGTCTTTAAAAGCCCTTTTCTTCTGGTTCAAAAGGCCCTTGATGTCACTTGTAATCCATGGCTTGTTGTTAGCATAGCAGCGTACAGTTCTTACTGGAACTACAATGTCCATACAGAAGTTGATGTAGTCAGTAGTGCAGTCAACAACCTCCTCAATGTTCTCACTATGAGATCCCTGCAGGATATCCCAGTCTGTAGTTCCAGTCTCTCAGAGCCTGCTCTGCCTCAGTGGACCACTTCCTAAATGAGTGTGTGGTTGTAGGTAGGACCCTCACTCTTGGTTTGTAGTGAGGCTGAAGCAGAACCAGGTTATGATCTGCTTTCCCAAGCGCATTAAAGGCATAGAGACGTTGGGAAGAGAGCCAATGGGGTCCATGAGTCCAGTTTCCTACACCATCAAAAGGAATTAAGGCAGTGGACGAACAGACCTAAAGCCACCACAGAGTCACAAGATGAGAGTCTGAGAGTCCACAGCACGTGTAATGGGCGCCTCACACAGGACAACATCTAAAAACACACCTTAACGGTGAGTCTTACAGTCAACTGTGAAGAGCAGACTTGGAGCCTCTGGTTTGATGGGTCGAGTGGCAGGAAGAAAGCCATTGGCATAAAATGGGAGAATAGGAGGAAGAGACCCCCCTGGTCTAAGAACCACCGCCAGTGGACCTACTAGAGACTGGAAGAAGTTCTTTTGGACCAAAAGTTGAAATCTTCATGTCATTGTGCTGGATTTTTATACATCGACGTCAGCGTGCGACACTGTAATGAAGTGTAAAGTTAGGCTCAGAAATAAACGGGGTCCATGCAGTGATGTGCTTTCACTTTGGTGCTGCGTATTTGTCATTTCTAACATTTTGTCTGATTTAATGTCTTTAGGTAAGGAGTTGGACTGGAGGTTTCAAAGAAAGACCGCGAGCATAAATATGTACGTGGAGACTGAGCAGTTCAGAGCTTTTAAAACTATTTGATTGCCATTGTAGAAGGGGGGCCACGAGTGGGCTTGGCGTTTGTATCTGCAAAAGGTGCCAACTTTGACGAAGCAAAACTTTAGATGACGTTTTTGTTGAACAAGATGATTTTACGAATGTATGGCTTTAATTTCAGAGTACATTGAGACTTTAATTTGCCAATTTCTACAGAAACAGAGCAACTGGAGGTGTTGTAAACCTTTTGACCAGTAGAGTCCAGTCACCAATAATTAACGTAAAGGTTAACTTACCTGGGCACAGGCTTTCCCTCCGTTGTTGCACCCGTGTTGAAGACCTCAAAATGTGCCTCGGGATGTGGAGCCGCATGTTATGACACCGCAGCTGTGCTACCCGTCTGAGCCGAGCTGAAATCTAAGTGATCGACGTACACCTCGGCGTTAGCGTTTTCTGTGCACCCCCTACTGGAATGGATTTGGTAAATCATGTAGTAATAAAATGCATTGTGTTTGTCATTCCAACAGATGATGCATCCATCACAGGTATTTGTAGTATTAAAATGCATTATTACAAATGTTTGTGATGTGCCATCTGTTGGAATGACAAATGTCTCCATTGTGTGCCATTTGGTATGGGAGTCTTAAAAGCAGTGTTAGGGCTCGTTTATACTTCACACACACATCATGGCTGCCATGCGTTCCCAGTGTTGATTTGATGCGTCTTCTGAGCAGGTCCTGAGAAATGAACACGACGCGTGCGCGAGTTGCACTCCCAGCAAAAAGTCGGGGGGCGCAGTGCGATAAAAGTCGGAATGTGACGTCAGAGTCTCTGTTTACTATCTACATGTGACAGAAAGCCGCTTTGGGATCAATGTGCGCACTTCGATGTTTGATGTGGTGAAGCAAATGCCGACATACAGAGGCATTCGTGGTGCTTTTATATTCCAGCGTCGCATATTCCCGATCTTACATTTTAAAGGTCTAATGTACCGTCTTCTGTGCCGTCTTTTTTTTTTCTGCGGTTTCCTCCGGTCCTGACAGCAGCAGCAAACAGCAATAGATCAGCACACAGAACACGTCACAGTTATGATATTCTAACTCTCTTCACATTTAGAATTCTTAGATTTATACTTGATATTACTTTCATGATGAAATGCATTAAAGTATGTATGTTACATTTTACAGATAAATCGTTAATTTACTTTAAATACTGTTAATAATGACACACATGGGGGTGTCATGGTGGCGGAGTGGTAGCGCTGCTGTCTCACAGGGAGTCATGTCACTGGTATTCCCTGCCTGGAGTTTTCCTGCTGGGTTTCCACAGTAGGCTCCGGTTTCCTTCCAAAGATATACAAGATTTGGTGACACTAAAATGACACCAATGTGTGTGTGTGTGTGAGTGTGCACTTGTATTCACCTTGCGATGAGCTGATGCCCCGTCCAGGGATTGTTTCTGCCTCATGCCCAATGCTTGCTGGAATGGGCGCATCCCTGGATTGATGGATTTAATCAATAAACATCCTTTTCAGAGATATTATGGTAAGGTGTCATCAGAATTTAATGGCTGTTCCAGGCAATTCACAACACAGCGAAGCCGAACCTGTTCTCACCGTGATGGCATCACACACTGCCACCTGCTGGATTCTTCCAGATTTACGTAAAGTATAAACAGGACAACACTTGCGTAGCAGGAGCGTCCACTGGAGCACACGTCACGTCATGTGAAGTATAAACCCGGCCTTAGTGTTTGCAGTGAGTCATCTTTTGGAATGACAAATGCAACACATTTTATTACTACAAATGTATGTAATGTGAATTTCCCCTTGGGGATTAATAAACTATCTATCTATCTATCTATCTATCTATCTATCTATCTATCTATCTATCTATCTATCTATCTATCTATTATATAGTGCCTTTCATATCTATCTATCTATCTATCTATCTATCTATCTATCTATCTATCTATCTATCTATTATACAGTGCCTTTCATTTCTATCTATCTATCTATTTATTATATAGTGCCTTTCATATCTATCTATCTATCTATCTATCTATCTATCTATCTATCTATCTATTATATAGTGCCTTTCATTTCTATCTATCTATTTATTATATAATGCCTTTCATATCTATCTATCTATCTATCTATCTATCTATCTATCTATCTATCTATCTATCTATCTATCTATCTATCTATTATACAGTGCCTTTCATTTCTATCTATCTATTTATTATATAATGCCTTTCATATCTATCTATCTATCTATCTATCTATCTATCTATCTATCTATCTATCTATCTATCTATACTGCCTTTCACTTTATCTATTATATAGTGCCTTTCAAATCTATCTCTCTATCTCTCTTTTTCTTTCTCTCGTTTCACTTACTGACTCCAAAACCTTTTTTTAGTTCTGATGTTGCAGGTTTTGGACGACTCGGGTGACTGGACAGTAAAGGCGGATGAGCATTTGGATAAACGCCAGTAACTCCACTAGGGATGCCATTGAGATAAAAGAATTCACCACACGTTACTAACAGCTGGGAGTTTTTTACCTTGTCATTATTAATTTTATTTAAAAATGATTCATTTTTAATGAATAGAAAAAATATTTGTTGCTGATTAGCAGGTCTTCTAAGACTCTAAATCAGGGTCCCCAACTCTGGTCCTGGAGGGCCGCAGTGGCTGCAGCTTTTCATTCTCCCCCTTTTCCTAATCGGTTTTCTCTGCTAATTCGTTTCTTTTCCCTTCATTTTAATAGCCCTGTTTTTAAGGACTCAGTCCTCTGAATTGATTTGTTTCTTCATTAAATAACAGAAATGAGACGTGAAGTGAGCCAACAGATGAGCAGCTAAACTGAAGTTTCAAACTCCACCGGTCTCTTAATGAGAAGCTGATTCTCGCTGTTCATTAAACTCGTTATTTCATTCAGTGGCTCGTCGCTGCTCTCATTTCCAAATGTGTTGATTTTTCTGTTTTTTCTAAGACCACCGTCACAATGTTCTGGTGACCTGAGAGATCGGCCTTACTGAGACCTTCTCCTTTCTGTATTTTCAGATATTGTGTGACGGACACACAGCTGAGCTGCTCACATGGTGGCTTGTTTGTCTCTTTATTGTTTGGCTACTAATTAAGGAAAAAGAGACAACTAAGGGACCTGAGTCACGTCAATTCAAACTAAGGCAGAAGAAGATAATTAACAGTAAAATCAGCTCACTGATGAAGAAGAGGGTTAGAATGAAAACCTGCAGCAGCCACTGTGGCCCTCGAGGACCGGACTCTAAAGTATAACGACGCACTGCGACAGGACGGTGCAGCAGGTGGAGGTTTTACTGTTGAACACAACATTACATTTCAGGACGTTTTGTTCGTTTGATTCTCCATTACTTTGAAAATTCTGCCAAGGCGATGGACAGAAGCGGCGATGCATTTCAGCATTTAAGACATAAGTTTGGTCTCGAGAAAAGTGAAGCCATAATGAAGGAAGGTGTTTTTGTTGGCCCTGAAATCCGTGAACTGAATGCTTGACGAGGAGTTCAAAAGGAGACTGAAGTCCACTGAATCGGCGCCCTCATTCGTGCGGGTTGTCCAGAATTTTCTTGACCGTCACAGAGCAGAGAATAACGCTGAGCTTGTGGAGAACCTGCTGGAAGGATATCAGCTTACGGGAGTCACGACGTCACTGAAGACACAATTTTTGACATTCTCATCTCGACTTTTTTCCACCAACTCTGAGCGATGTCAGTGATGAGTATAAATCATCGAGATATAAAGGTGATGGAAAACCGATATCAGGGGAAAATCCACTCTGAGCCTGATGGGCGACTTGTGTTGGTTCTTACAGAGAGAGACGGACGTGCAGTAGAAACGCAAAAGTGAGGGCCTCAGACAAATGTGAGCAGGCGGACCTCACTGTTATATTGAGGTAAACTGACAGAAATATACTTTAATGTGTCTCTGGTGTCGTCTTCTGGTTTGATTTCAGAATAAACACATCAAAACAATGTTGGTGGGACAAACTCCAGATATCGTCTTGATATATCGATATTCAAAAGTGTCAAAACGTCAATGATGTGTATCTCAAAAAGCTGACGTGCCAGCATAATTACGATGTCATATATGAAATCAGAGTAAAAAACTTAATAAAGAGCAGCAAACAAAAAAATAGAGCAGTGTAATTATTATTATTATCATTAGGACTGAGTGCAGTTACTGTGTACGGCCACTAGAGGCCACCAAAACAGCAGTTGACAGTCATTGCAATGAGTGAATAAGAGAAGGCAGTAATAATAATAATAATAATAATATTAATAACAGTAGTAGTAGTGATATATTAATTCTAATAGTAATCAAGTCAAGTTGGGCAGCCTGCACTGCTACATTGTGTTGCTGCACCCACCACACGATGAGAACGGCTCTCTTTGCCCCAATGCCACCCTCTCGCTCAACATGCCTTTCTCATTTTTCTCGTTGCTGTGCCAACTCCGTGGGCGCAGGAAGTCAACAAAGCAACATGCAGATGCCACTCGCCCCAATTACCTCCGTAACAGAGACTGAGACGGCCAATGGATGATTATTCTGTCGGAGCTGCAGAGCCACCCGCCATACCACAGCAGACGATTTGAAGACGATTTGAAGACGCTGCTGTGGATGGAGGTTCATTTTCATTTCAAACTGACAACACGGTAGTGCGGACGTAGCCTTAGACGCCACTGAGGCGATTGACAAGAATGGAGACTGAGAGCAGCTGGAAGGGGACTTCACAGACGGGCACACATGTGATGTGCGTCCCTCCCTGTGGGGGCTTTATGGACACAACCAGCTGGGAGGAGACCCCGGTGGAAGACCCTGGGCTCGCTGGCAGGATCACATCTCTCTGATGGCCCGGGAACGACTTGGGACCCCACAGTGGGAGTTGGCAGAGTGTGGCTGAGGAAAAGGACGAGTGGCCCTCGCTGCAAAGACTGCTGACCGTGAGACCCATCCTGGCACAACAAACCAGCAGTTGACATCGCCTAGTGCGACCCAAAAAGGAGAAGGCCATTGTATAGCGGTCTGCCATTTGTATAGCGCCCCCTGGAGCAACGGCAGCTGGAGAGTTCTGCTCAAAGGGTCTGTCACATTCCTTCTGGCAGTTTCCGGGAGTTCAAACTGTCAACCATTACAGTTACCAGCACAGATCCTTTAGCCAGGGAGCCACCACCTCCAGGTGGGCCACCTTCTGGCAGAGGGCAGTAGGCTCTCACTCCCAGGTCTGTTTATATTGCGCTTCATTCATCTTCCATCAATCCCGACCAGACCGCCAGTCTCTGCTGCCCACACCATGGCACTGCCACAGTGCTCCTGGTGTCACTGGGCTGATTTGTGCCACACACACTCACTGCTGAGTGTTCCACTTGAGTCTCATCGGGCCACAAGACATTCTGTCACACTGCTGCAGGCTCTTCTAAGTGATGTTTCATAAAGTCTTTACAGCCGAGGACCTGTGTGTCTTTTTGGGTTTTTTTTTCTTGCCCCCCCATTTGATTTGAGCACCCATTGTCATCACCCCGACGTGTGCCATTCCTGAAGGTGGTCTGACCTGGCACCATCCTGCGATGATGGGCTGCACCGATCCATTTTGTTTTCCGAGGGATGCCACCATTTTCGGAGAAGCCACATGAGAAAGCCAGAATCATACTGGGACCCAAAAAGTAGTTTCCTACAGAGACAACAGCAATGGGTGTATAGTACATTAAAAAAGAATTTAAAAATTTGTTTCGTTCAATCATTTTTCTCACACAAAATTACTAAAAGATAAACGTGTAAAGCAAACATATTCATCTTAATAAAAGGGTAAGTGTCTGTGTCTCTGTCATTCCAACAGATGGTACGTCACAAACTTTTGATGCAATGTATTTCATTACCAAAAATAAAGTGTCTGTGTATCTATGCATATGTGTATTCACCCCGCTGCTATCTCTCTCTGTCGTTCTAACAGATGGTGCCTTGCAAACATTAATGGTGCGTTTACAAATCCCATAGCAAATGGCAGATAACAGAGACATATGCATTGCATTTGTCATTCCAACAGATGGTGCCTCATAAACAATGATGCGTTTACAAATCCCATAGCAAATGGCAGATAACAGAGACATATGCATTGCATTTGTCATTCCAACAGATGGTGCCTCATAAACAATGATGCGTTTACAAATCCCATAGCAAATGGCAGATAACAGAGACATATGTGTTGCATTTGTCATTCCAACAATTGGTGCCTCATAAACAATGGTGCTTTAACAAATCCCATAGCAAACGGCAGATAAGAGACATGTGCATTGCATTTGTCATTTCAACAGATGGTGCACCACAAACATTTGTAGTAATAAAATGCTATGCATTTGTCATTCCAACAGATGGTGCCTCATAAACAATGGTGCTTTAACAAATCCCATTGCAAACGGCAGATAAAAGACATGTGCATTGCATTTGTCATTCCAACAGATGGTGCGTCACAAACATTTGTAGTAATAAAATGCTATGCATTTGTCATTCCAACAGATGGTGCCTCATAAACAATGGTGCTTTAACAAATCCCATAGCAAACGGTAGATAAGACGTGCATTGCATTTGTCATTCCAACAGATGGTGCACCACAAACATTTGTAGTAATAAAAAGCTATGCATTTGTCATTCCAACAGATGGTGCCTCATAGACAATGGTGCTTTTACAAATCCCATAGCAAATGGCATATAACAGAGACATGTGCATTGCATTTGTCATTCCAACAGATGGTGCCTTACAAATATTAATGGTGCTTTTACAAATCTCATACCAAATAACATATAACAGAGAGATGTGCATTTATAGGTTGTGGTTTATCAGATATGTCTGGGGTGGTTGCACACTAGTGACAAGTAGCTGGCTAAAGGGGGTCGGGGGGGGCATTACACTGGTGATAGAATCCATGCTCGGACTGTTTCGGCTAATCTTCACTACACAGTTGTGTAACGACCCGTCACAAATCTGTCTGCGGCTCAAACAGTTTCAGGTGGTGTTTCTCAACTTTTATGGCCCTGCGCCCCAGTTTAGCCTTTTTCAGTTTATTGATGACCCATTAGCTGTAATTGTTAAACCAGGGTGGGCTGCAGACCCCCCTTCATGAAACAAGCTCAGTTAGAAATGGGCAAATACATTGTGCAGTGCCGTCAATCGCTTTGGTGAAGACCCTTCTCCATTACCTGAGGTTGGGGTCTTGGGAGTGACTGCGGCCAAACACGTTTTCTTAACTCCACACATCAGCTCTGCTTTTAGTTTGACCTGAGGTGACCTCACTCCTAAGGTGGCCACAGTCTGCCCAATGGGGCAGGAATACCCAGAGAGGTCAGCTGTGAAGCCCCCCCCCCCCACACACACACAGCAGGTAGAGGAGGGCACAGATACAGCACTTCAAATGAGTCTCCCATCTGCTAGCATCCGTCGACCCTGACGTGTGACCACCAGCAGACCCCAGATATCTACACTAGGCTTGGGTTGGCTCACGGTGTGGCATACGGGTTGTGTCTGACCTTTGGTGGTGGAGTAGGGTGGCATGTGTGAGCTGATAAGGGGACAGAGTGGCTGTCACTATGCATCACCGCTGAAGACCTAAATGGCATCGAAGACGCCAGTAGTCCTTTAAAGTGCCACTCACCAGCAACTGTCATAAAACGGCCAATTCCAGTCCTCTGGCCATCATGCCCCGCCGAACCCGCCCCCCCATTGTTGACCAGCGGAGTTTGGACTGTGCCAGTTACTCGCCTGAGTGCCCGTAATGAAGGGGCCGTGTTTCTTGACCACTTTAGTTTAAATTATCGATGGCCTCTCAAACACAGAAATGAGCAGTGGGCGGGCCTACAGTGGTGATGTCATACTGGCCCCGCCTCTTGGGGGTTACCACCCACAGAAGGTAAGGAAGATCCGCATGAGACAAACAGAGCATGTGCAGCAAATAATATTAAAAAAATATATAAACTACTCGATAAAATCTCTACTGCTACGGACTGATGTGGTGATGTGTGAGGAACGAGAGGATGGGAATGAAAAAGATCAACCGGCAGAGAGGGGGCTGAACTCAAAGACACCCCAAAAATCAAAGGGAAGAAATGATGCAGCAGGCAGGCAGGTGAGTCCATTTGGCTGAAATGTCATTCCAGCAACTCCAAATTGTACTCAGTAGTGTGTCTGCCCCCCCCGCCCCCCCCATATGCCTGACAACATCCTAATGAGACGACAGTTGGTGTCCTGGAGGATCTCCTCCCAGATCTGGACCAGGACATCACTGAGATCCTGGACAGTCTGAGGTGTGGGATGAACCGAAACATAATGTCCCACCCAGAGGTGTTCTAGGTCAGGTGAGTGAGCGTTAGGGGGGGGGGGGCAGTCAATGGTGTCAATTCCTTCATCCTCTCGCCACATGACGCCGGGCATCGTCGTGCACCAGGAGGAACCAGCAAAGGGTCTGACAATGGGTCCAAGGATTTCATCCCGATAACTGATGGCAGTCAAGGTGCTGTTGTCTTGCCTGTAGAGGTCTGTGTGTCCCTCCATGGATATGCCCCCCCAGACTGACCATCACTGACCCCCCACCAATCCAGTCAGGCTGAACGATGTCACAGGCAGCATAACGTTCTCCACAGCTTCTCCAAACCCTTTCACGTCTGTCACATGTGCTCAGGGTGAACCTGCTCTCATATGTGAAAAGCACAGGGTGCCAGTGGTGGACCTGCCAATTCTGGTATTCTATGGCAAATGCCAATCGAGCTCCATGGTGCCGGGCGGGCAGTGAGCACAGAACCTACTAGAGTACTCCTCATGAAGTCTGTTTCTGATTTGTTGGTCAGAGACATTCACACCACTGGCCTGCCTGCCTGCTGGAGGTCACTTTGTAGGCTCTGCCAGTGCTCATCCTGTTCCTCTTTGCCCAAAGGAGCAGATACCGGTGGGTCCTGCTGATGGGTTAAGGATCTTCTACGAGGGTCCTGTCCAGCTCTCCTAGAGGAACTGCTCATCTGTCTCCTGGAATCTCCTCCATGCCCTTGAGACTGTGCTGGGAGTCAAAGCAAACCTTCTGGCAATGACCTGTGGTATTGATGTGCCATCCTGGAGAAGTTGGACCACCTGTGCCACCTCTGTAGGGTCTAAGTATGGTCTCATGCTACCGGTAGTGACACTGACTATAGACAAATGCAAAACGAGTGACAAAACAGATGAGGAGGAAAAAATGTCAGTGGCCTCCTCCACCTGTTAACCCATTCATTCCTGTTTTGGGGGGTCTCTCATTGTTGCCCCCCCCAGTGCACCAAAGCCCCTCTGCTACTTCACTGAGCAGATCAACAGCCCACAAGTGTCACTGACTTGTTGAGATACTCAAAGGGGTCCTTTGATTTTTTTTGAGCAGTTTATATTATTAAAAATGACAATTCAGAAACCAAATTGATGACAAACAACAACGTCATTGCGCTCGAGTCGGGTGACAGACTACGGCTGACATCTTTATGGGCACTGAGTGTGTGAGTCCAGAGTTGTGTTCACCTGTCAATCTGAGCCCCCACTTGGTGAAAGGCACTATACAGGTCGAGGGTGAGGAGCTTTGAGGGGCACCATAATGCATCTCAGGGAAGAAAATGACAAGAGACCCCTGTGAGCTCCAACACGGTGGCGCATCGGTACCCACTAACCTTTCTGGGCTTCATCCTTTGCTGGCATTCAAGGCACTCTAAAAATGTGGAATAATAATAATAATAATTCTTTGCATTTATATAGCGCTTTTCTCACTACTCAAAGCGCTCATGGCAGCAGCTGGCAGGCCACAGCAGGGGGGCAGACCCATGGCGTGCTGCTCCGTCTTATTAGTTTACCAGTTGTGATTGTGCCACGTGCCACTCGACCGATGCCACACACTTGTGTCACTGTGAACGTGTGAGTGACAGAGTGCAGAGCGGGGCGCTCCAGGCAGGTCAGCTGATAGCGGCATTCCGACTACTTGCCATGCCAGAATTTCAGGTGAGGGAAACGAGGGAGGGTGGGGGGGTCCTTCGAAGACGTTGGCAGTGACGGAGTGTGCGGTGGGCAGGGGGTGCAATCAGATCTGTGAATGTGTGTGTAGTGGAGAATGTCTCTGAGCAGATATACAAATGGGGGCTGACTGTTATGAGGGGCCTTGTTTATACTGGTGGGCTACACGACCGTCAGAATAGTCGAGCAGAGCTCTTTGTGAGTGTGTGGGGGGGCCCGGGGGGGGGGGGCGTCGCACGGTGGCTGCTTCATTTCTGGAGGGTCACATCTGCTGCCTGACAGTTTCTAAATTTACACAGACGCTATTTAAAGCCCCCCTCAGCCTCGCTTATCTATCTTTCGACACAGATGGCCAAGGCTGGCCGGTCCCCGAGCTTCCTCAGATGTCCTTGAGTTGTCTTCCTCTGAGCCGGCGTCCCCTTCCTCCACCCGTCGGGTGGCAGCAGTGGCGTCGCTGGCATTCATCTCGTAACACAGGCCTGTGCCCGTCTCTGGGGGCCGACGTCATCCTGTGGATTTACTCCAACGTCCAGAAATGGCGGTCAGTCACAGAGAATAAAGCACCCTGTCTGCTTCACCAGGTGAGGGCCTGGCATAGCAGGAAGTGGGCAGAGGTGCCTTGTGGGGTGCAGGCCTCACAGCAGGGGGGCTAAGAGATTCTACTTCATATGTAATGTGGGGCAGGCAGAGGCTTGGCAGGGCTGGGTGGCTGCCAAGTGCCATGGGCACCTCACAACAGACTGGCATCTGGAACTGCTATGGATGGACTTGGGGAGAGACAACCAACTCTGTGAATCCTGGGGTCACCTCACTCGCCCCGGTGGTCTCGTCATCCTCCTTCAGTCGTCAATTCCTTTATTTACTCGTTCATTGCTGATTGATTCGTACTTTGGTTCAGGTATTCATTGTTTGGCCATTCAGTTGACCTTTCATGTGTTGATTGATTGAATTACTCGTTCACTCACTGATTTGTTCATTCGTTCATTTCCTCGTCCATTTCTGATGCCCTTTGTTATTCGATGATTCATTCATTTGCTCTTTTCTTGATTCGTTTTTCATTTATTTGCTCTTTCAGAATTTCTTCATGAATTCACCATTCAGTAATTCATTTGTTATTAGCTGATTAGTTAATAAATACGTCATTTGTTCTCTTTTCTTCACTTCATAATGTATTTGCTCCTCTTAAGTAATTCGTTTATTCAGTTATTTGTTCATTTCCTCATTCATTCATTCACTTTATTAGTTACTTGATCCATTCGTTCTTATTCTCTAATGTGTTCATTCATTCATTGTTTGCTTCATGTATTCATTTGTTCATTTACTTCCTAATTTATCAATAATTCATTTATTGGTTCATTTCTTTGTTAATAATTGGTTGACCAATTCATTCATTCATTTATTCATTTGTTTGTTCCTTTATTTGTTAATAGTCGGTTGGCTAATTTATTCATTCACTGCTTTCTTCATTTGTTTGTTTACTTATTTCTTCTTCCATTTGTTCATTTCTTCACTCATTTATCAGTAATTTGTTTCATTTTCATTTCTTTGGCCCATTCATTCATTCGTTCATTTCTTCCCTGATTCCTCACTCTTTCATTCATCTCGTCATTTATTAATGACTTGATTGATTCATTCTTTCTTTTCTTCATCCATCTGGTCACTCATTCATTCATTCGTTCCTCTGTTCCTTCACTTTCCAAGCCCCCGGTTTTCGCACTCAGAGCCCCTCAAATGCCCGATCTGCTCAAATCCCACCCGGTGGCCCCTGTTTTTCTTTAATTTGCCCCCCTTAACCTGACCTCAGGGTCATCGAGTTCAGAGCCCAGTCGATGCCACCCTGTTACTGGGCACACTGACTGACAAATGGGGTCAGATTTGCTCAAACTGGCACGGCTTTCCCTCAGGTGGACAAAGCGCGGTACGGCCTTGGATTTGAACCCGGAGCTGAAGGGCGGGTGTGTCGGGTTCAAGGCGCTATACACGACTCCATTCATTTGATGTGATCACCTGGAGCTTGCTGGTGAGTGAGGGAGGGGTGATGAGCTCCTGCTGCAGTGCATTGTGGGCCCCCACCTAGTCTTGTCTGGACCCCTGACTACCCCCCCCCCACCCCCAGTGTTTTTGTTTACTTCTGTTGCTCCATGTAAGGCACTATATAACTGTCCTTCCGGTGCCAGGCTCAGCCCCCGTGTGTGCCCGTTTCTGAGCCCACCCCCCACCCCCACTGACCCCTGCTGGTCATTTATCACTTGAGTCAGCTGATGTTTTGTGAATGGGCCAGAAGCGAGTGTGCACACGTGTGTGTGTGTGTGTGTGTGTGTGTGTGCGTGTGTGCGCTGAGCTCGGCTGCCAAGCTCTGGGGGGTTGGGTGGGTGGGTGGGGGGGGTGTTGGTGTGGGTGTCACATGGCCTCCTCGCCGGACCCTTCTATTTTTAACTTGCTGCTCACTGCTTTTGTCAACTTGTCCTCCCAGACTCGACTCGGCTCCCTTCATTCACGCCGTGGGCTTTGGGGGATCAGCGTGTGCCGCTTCTCTCGGGCTGAAGACCCCCGGTGCTGCGCCATGTCCAGCGAAGGAGACTCTGGAGGTCAGGTGTCCACGACGGCGGTCAGCACCATCGCCGTGCAGGCCGGCCAGTCGCATATCATCGTGACGCTTCTCAAGGTACGTCAGGCGAGCCGGGGGGGGGGGCTGAAAAGTGCAGAGTGGGGGTCATGTGACCTCCCAGGATGGGGTGTGTGTGTCAAGTCTGAGGACTCGGGAGCGAGGAGTGTGTGAGGGGAGAAGGGGACACGACTGTATGGCGCCTTTCACGTGGAGAGACGCGCTAGGGGGTCAGCGGCCTACCAGGCTCAGACTGGCATTGTTTGATGGCTTGTGCCACACTTACTGAGAATGTGGAACTGGTGGGCACGGGTTCAAATGAGCCCAGCATGGTCGTATGGCACCATGAAAGGCCCAATAGGAATATCAGCAGACTCTTTGCCTCTGCTTGTTCGTTTTTCCAGCTCTCGGTGCCACAGAGAGTCAAAGCTGGCAGATGGGTGCAGACCAGGGTTCAACAGAGGGCAAACTGACACTCCACTTTGGTGACGTGGGCACAGAGGGCGACACCCGATGACATGCCTACCCAATCAGCCAAGCGCCAGTGATGTGCTGTGAAATGTGGTAGAAAGCTCACGTGTGCCCCCTGCTGGTGGGCTGCTGTGTTATTTTGTTGGTGGCTGACATTTTTTAAAGACCCCCCCCGTCCCCCAAGCCCTCACGTACTGCTTGACTTTATATTCCCTGCCTGTTCTTCTTTATATCCAGCCAATCCGCAGTGGCATATAGCGCCTTTCATGGCAGAGCTCAGTCTCTGAGTCTGGCTGTGAATGTGAAACCAGGGCATTGGGCTGCCAGGCACTTCGGTCCCCTCGCTGTGCCCTTCTGCTGGCGCAGCTAATCGATGTGGCCCTGCGGCGCCCACATCTTGGGGTGGGCTGGGGTCAGAAGTCGAGCGCCGTCGGTGTTTATTGACGTCCCATGAAGCTCTTGTCAATAGAGCCGAGGCAGGGCAGCGGACGTCACTGTCACTAAGGCTTGGGGGACTGACGTAGGAACAGAGCAGAGCGATGCCCTGCCCCCATTCCGGACCCCAGTGTTGTGCTGTCACCTTGTCTGCCTTATTGTCACAGAATCAGGAGGAGCAGAAGCCTCAGCTGAGCCTGGGCTCAAACACAGAGACCAGCCAGCGTCTGCCAGACCCTTCGAGGGGCAGAGGCTCATGCCCGTGGCCTTCAGTGCCCCCTGCTGGTGTGCCATATCGGCCCTTGTAACTTGTGAGTTCTGTTTGGGTGGTCGGCCTTTGCCCATCCTGGTAGTCATTTGCTCCGTTTCTGCTTAGCTTTGCTCAGAAATGGCTGCCTGGGTCTTTTGGGGGTCTTTTTGATGTGCTGCATATGTGAAGGTGGCAGTGAAGAGGAGAATAGTGACAGGACTGCTGTGTATGGCGCCTTTCATGCATACTACAACGATTTGAACAGGACATCTGGGCAGCCGATCAAAGGCAAGTGACCAAGATAAATAAGGAGACCCCACCCAGCCAGCCGTCCGGTGGTCCCTGTTTTCACTTGCTGATTCATCCTTTTATTTGCCCCATTTAACCTGACTCAAGGCCCACTGGGCACATAGCACTAATCAATCCTGGCCTGGATGCCACCCTGGTAACTGGGCACCCTTACCTGCAGATGGGGCCAGATTAGAGCTGCCATTCACCCTAACTGGCACATGTTGACAAAGTGCAGTCTGGGCTTGGGTTTGAACCTGGCGTGTGTCCCTAAACAGTTTAAGGCGCTATATACATCATTCATTTAATTATCATTACCACATTATCGGGGGTCATCCATCCATATGCTGAACTTGCCCCCTCCACTAGAGGGTGGCACACAAAACAAAGACAACTCCAGAGTGGCACAGGGGTCTCAGGAGTCTGGGGACATGCAGCCTGGTCACTCACCTCACGGCCGCCATATTTCATTGGGGTGCGGTCAGCTTGGGGTGGTCTGGCTCTTTGATAATGTGTGTGTGTGTGTGTGTGGACTCCAGCGGGGGACATCCTGCTCACAGTGTCCACACTGCCTTCAAATGCCAAGCCAGGCTCACCAAGACTGGCTCTGGGCACAAGTTGGCTCTCGTGTGCCAGTCGGTTGTCATGTGTTTCTGTTTTTATAATCCTGTGTCCGTCAGCTTCAGCTTTTCATTTCTGTCCTCCTGTGAAGTCTGCTATGCCTTCCAGTGTCTTTGTTTATGGCCGTCTGTTATTGATTCAAGGCGCTATAAAAAAAAAAAAAAAAAACTGGGACTCACAGGAAGATCAAAAAAAAGAGCAAAAACGTGTGGGCGGAGCTTCTGCATAAACAAATAACAAAGGGTGCAGTGGAGTTGGGCAGCCAGCAGAGGGCGCAGTGCCTCTTAATATTGGGGGTGTGGCTCTGAGTACAGAACGTAATTATTCAGGATGAAGGGGCGGGGCTTCAGGCCTCACTCACATTTTCAGCCACACATGCAATTCTCTTGATAACAAAAAAAAAATGGGGGGCCTTATGAGGATGGAGTGCCATGTCAGGCTGAGCACAGAATTCGAGTGATTAATTATTACAGACGGAATGAAGATGGCAGGGGGCCATCGGCAAAATTCAATACATAAGGAGGGGCTCCAGCGAGCGGCTCGGCTCCATCATGAGTGTGGTAGTCTTTAACTACATGGCCACCACAGCAACAGGGGTCAAGGGGCATGTGCAGTACCCGCCTAGCAACCATGGCATCATAGCGACCAGACCTGTGAAAAAGGAACACTCAAAATGACATCATCACGACACAATGAACAAATAATAGGAACAATAAAAAAAGAAAATATTAACATTACACTTTAAAAACAAAAGTAAAGAGCAATATTTAAATTAGTCATGCTGAGAGATGATTGGGCAGAGCTTCATACCAAGTCATTTCAAGTTAGAGGCGGGGCTCTGTGCCTACAGTGCTGAGGGATGATTGGGCGGTGCTTATTCCAAGTTAGAGGTGGGGCTCTGTGCCCGCAGTGCTCATAGATGATTGGGCGGTGCTTATTCCAAGTTAGAGGCGGGGCTCTGTGCCCGCAGTGCTCATAGATGATTGGGCGGTGCTTATTCCAAGTTAGAGGCGGGGCTCTGTGCCCGCAGTGCTCATAGATGATTGGGCGGTGCTTATTTCAAGTTAGAGATGGGGCTCTGTGCCCGCAGTGCTCATAGATGGTTGGGCGGTGCTTATTTCAAGTTAGAGATGGGGCTCTGTGCCCGAAGTGCTGAAATGATTGGGCAGAACTTCATACCAAGTTAGCAATTTTTTTCACATAATAAAGCAAAATACCCTGCCAAGATGGAGGTGGGGTTCTGTCCACTGAACTTTCAGTGATGATTGGCTCAGAACCTTTTTACCAAGAAGTGGGTGGGGCTATGTTGACTTGGCACTGAGAAATATATGAGCGGGGCTGCATGTGACACCGACGCGTGGGCTCTGCCTACTAAAATGTCAGAGATGCAGGAAGCAGGGCTTCCCACCAAACAGCAGATGGCGCCTGCAAGTGGCACATTCCTCCACAAGTCCCCCTGGGCTCAACCACATTTGACCCCACCGTCCTGTCTGTGTTGCAGTGTGGGATGCTGGTGGAGCTGCAGCTGGCCGAGGCGGCACCAAACCTCCTGGAGATTGGCAGCAGTCAAGATGAGAGCCAGCAGTTACTGGCCGAGCACGAGCTCCTAATGAAGAAGCTCAAGGTAAGAAGGGGCCCTGGGTGGGTGCCCTGGACTGGCACGACCCTGTGATATTAATTAGACGGCAGAGTACTGTTGTATATGATTGGGGGTTGGCAGTAGTATAATTTAATCATTGACCATCTTCACCCACCTTGTTGTCTCCTTGACCAAATGATTGGGTGTCACTCAGGCCCAGTCAAGGCACTCGCATGCAAATTCTATTTATCTGCCCATTTATTAAACTACAGTAGCTTCCCCCTGGTCAGGGCCTCCCAGAAGCTGCCCATCTGAGTTGCAGAAGAATAACAAGGAACACACTAAGAAGTGGGCATCAAATGGGCACAGCAGAAGCTTATGGTCTCTCTGCAGCCAGTTGTGATGAAAAGTAATGCCACAGGGGCAGTAACTTTAAGTGACTTTAAATGTTATGTCAGGTAATGGGGACTGGCATGGCATCATCTCTACTCCCCAAGCCAAGAGATGGCATCAGAGACAAATTAGGGAGGCCAGAAAAGATTTATGGTGCCATGCTGTAGAAAACGGAGGTAAGTGCTTATAGTTGTAATGAGACAAGGGAATCACTAGAGGGCATTCTACTGTGAGTGCCCGGGGACTTTACAGCTAAGAATTGGCATCCCCTGAATGAGCCTCTTGAAGATGGATGGCACGTCCTTTTCTTAAGTAAAGTCCCAATCCCATTGCCAACTGAATGATTGGCATGTCCTCTGTTTCCTAACTCATTTTAGTCTGCCATATTTCTGTAATAAAATATCCCTCTGGGGCACCACGGTCACCAGGTGTCGCCTGGCACATCAGACACAAACACAACTGTCCCAGAGGCCAGCCAAAGTGGACCATTCCAAGCTGGTGCTCCATTGCCACCTGCAAGCTGAACTGGCAACCAGCAGTGTTGTAAGAACTGGGCAGCTAGAAGGATCTGATTGTCCTAGTCCAGCTGCTTATGCCACACAGGCTGGGTGGCACTACAGTAACCCAAGTGCCCCCTAACTCTTATTTTTATATAGCAGTCCTCTCCAGAGGGCAGACTCATTTGTACAAATATAAATGGGGGTGCTACCATTTGGAACCAGCATTGACCGAGGTGCCCGTCCATTCCATGGCACCACTGATTTATTGTCACCTTTTAGCTCAACCTGCATATCTTTAAGAAGTGAACAGGAGTGAGTTCAGCCAGACGTGGGGAGAGCATGCAAACCTCCCACACCACAGCGACCAGGTCAAGACCTGAACCCAGTCTCCTGGAACTGCAGTGTTAGCCACCCATGCCACCCCACGCCAGTTCGCCATGTTGGTCTCCAGGGTTGTCCTTGTTTCCCTGCAGCTCCTCTCATAAGCACTTTCTTCTGCTTGTCCTCCGTGCTCCGTGTTGCCCTGTAATTCAGTTACCATTCCTGCCCACTCTTGAAGTTGTGTCAGTGCCAGTGCCAGTGCCGGGCCACAATGACGTGACTACCTGTCCCCTCTCAGTCCACTGAACGATTTTCACTTCTTGTGACTCTTCTTTGTCGAGTTGCCATCCTTGCCTTAATAAGTGCTGCCCCCTTGTGGCTGTTTGTGTTACCAGGCAAACGAAGATGGCGTGTGGAGTTTACTGAGCAAGGCAGACAGGGTGGCAGAGGAGAATGCGGATCAGGAGCTCGTGTACGACGCCATGGCCAGGACCCTGAGTGAGGGTTGGGTGGCTCTGGTGGGCCTGCTGGAGAAGCGCCGGGGGCTGCTGCTGCTCGCCTCTGAGTTCTTTGACCGGAGCGCTGGAGGTGAGTAACCGGAGCCAAGGATTGGCGTGATGGGAGATGGTGCCATCTAGTGGTGGTCGCTACTCATGGTCAGTGCCGCTTATTGTTTTCAACTTCCAGTTTGCCATCAAAATCGACGAAGCAGAGGAACTGCAGCGAGAACTCAAAGGTGGTCCTGATCCTGGGCACCTGGAGGACTTCCTTCACAAGCACAATGGCATCAAGAAAGGCAAGTTAGTGATGTGGGGTCAAATTGGACTGGCGCTTGGAGTGCTAGCAGAAGGGCATTGCTTCATCTCAATTGTTTTTTTTCTATACATGGTACCACCTAGGGATTTGGCACTCATTTGCTCGCCTCACTTGACTCCAGGTGGCCCACATCAAGGTTTTGGGTTAAAGGTGACCCACCTCACTGTTGCCCGAGGTGTTTAGTGGTCTGATAGCCCAGACTGGAACTACTCAATGATGGTCCTCCAACTTGTTTGGCCTTCATGACCCACATTCATAAGTTGATTTATCCTCCCAGGCACAACTTTTAATCTGTTCCTGCCCCTCTTCCTAATGGCGGGTGCCATCACTGGGCACTCTTGGCAGATTGCTTGGTCTTTGAGAGGTGCCACTTATTGCATGCAGAGTAAGAAGTAGGGAGTCTCATGGCTGCTGAACAGGAGGGTGAACAGCAAGTGGCACTCTGGTGCTGTTTCACCTGCATGGGTACACACTGGTGCCAGGGAGCATTCTGGCATTGTATCTTCTGTGTACCTCTAAAGAAGGCCTAGGGGGGCCGAGTAGCAATTTCCATCCCTAACTGCTATCACGGCGAGTCATTCGGCTGTGGTGGTCTGTAGTCTGCCAGTGCTGGGCTGTGATAGGCATAACTGGCACAGATTACCGAGACTGAATCCTGACATGGCACTGCCCAACTGTTGACTCATTGGGCTGTTTAATTGTTCATTGTGGACCCATGGTTTGGAGCTGGGCATCTGTTGGCATAAAGTGCGGACAATTTGTGTCATTTGATGATGGGCCAAATGTTGAAACTGGCAATGATTACTAGAGGGCACTTATTTGGTGGCATGTGTGGGATGGCACATCAGCTGATACTGTGTTAGGACACCAGTAGAGGCCTAAATACTGCATGGGCACCAATTGTGCCAGTCTTGAAATTTAGAGGGATCATGTAGCTCAGCGTTTCTCAGCCTTTTTAAGAGTTTTAATTGTGCCCCCCTAACATTTTTTTGAAAACCTAATAAAATTTATTCCTATATTTTTTGCTGCCAATACACCGTTACAAGTTTAAAATTTCCCTACGAATAGCGAAATTACGCCACATATGGCAACGGGGGCGCACCCCACAGTTTGAGAACCTCTGATGTAGCTGAAGCAGTGCTGGCTAGCAAAGCTGGGCAGAAGTTGGTGCCCTGTGTTGGCACTGATCAGGTCTTGGAGAAGGGTGACTAGTACTGGCAGTGGCAAGAGGCTGAGCATCAGGTGCCCTGATGGCGTGACCAGAGGGTCAAGGCTACCCACCCCTGATGGTGCTTATTGCTGATTTTGGCTACAGTTGGGCTGCTGATGTGCGGGTGAAGGACAGGGACCATCTTGGGGTCTTGTGATATTGCTGGGCTAATGCCAGGCCACACTGGGTGACAGTTGTCCTGATGTGGGGGTCAATGGAGACTTGCAGCCTGCTATTGGCACACTTAAAGGAATTCTGTGCAGCATCCATCTACACAGGAACGACGTCGACCTTCAGATGTTTGGATGGCATCTCAAGGGCAACACCTGGGGGATTTCTTTATGATGAGTTTGGGGGTTCAAAGTCAGTCCATGGCTATTCTACTCATCCCCTCGTTCATGTGGGTATTTGGGCTACCCCTGGAGTGACTGCATCAAGAAGAAGGTTGACCTGCAGCACTTTTGATAGTGTGGTTTGGTGGGGGGCACCGTGGCAGTGGGGCACTCTTGTGGCCAAGAGAGGGTACTGTGAGGCCAAAGTCCCTCTAGTCCTGCAAATGTACTCTACCTAAAATGGGCAACATGCTAAAAAAAAGAAAATCATTCTACTACTGCAAAAATAAAGTACAGTGGGACGGAGTTCAGTTTGGAAAGGCGCTTGATAAGACGAGAAGGCCGAGCCCACCTACAGTGACTTTCTGTCACCCTGAGAGGCTCATTTGACCTACCAGTGCTTAAAGCGTAAAGCTGTTTTAAGAAAATTCCTCTTTACTTGTCGTGGGATGGTGTTCACTTTGGAAAGGCGCTATATAAAATGAAAAGGCCGCCTGTTAAGTCCCCGTCACCCAAAGTAGTTCAACTGATCGGTCACTGCTTAGAGTTGAGCTCCATACAGACAATACTGTTTTATATCTAAAGTATTGTGGGATGGTGTTCACTTTGGAAAGGCGCTATATAATGCAGGTCCCTCTAACCCCATGGATGTCCCCTCACCTGGTGCTCCCTTTCCTTTCTCCGCAGTTCTTCTGGAGAAGTCCATGGCCCTGCTCAACAAAAGCCAGGAGCTCCTCAGCTTCATCAAGGACTTCCAGCAGGTGGAGGCCCTTGCCAACGTGGATGCGGCCCGCCATGCCCGTGCCAGCTGCCTGCAGGTGGACAGCCTGATGGAGGTGCTTCAGGACAGAAGGCGACAGGTGGAGCGGCAGCTGAAACAGCAACTGTGTGACTTGGAGGGTCACGTGGGAGCCAGTCAGTGGGCTCAGGAGGAGCAGGAGGTGTGTGAGACACGATGACGGGGGTCTCCCTGTGGCCACCGCAGGGCCCGACTGTAAGGGAGGAGCACAGGGAGGCTTATTGATCCCTCATTTGTTTGAGTTAGATACAGCGCCTTTCAGTTCAGTTGAGCTGTATGTGTACTCAGATCTTCCTGTAGCTTCTCCCTCACTGAGTCTCTTGGGACCCTTTGGTATGGAATGGCCAGGGGTCCCAAGGGCAGCTGTCAGGTGGGCTGTTTTGAGGAGTTCTCTAGTTTCCCTTCAGGCCACACTTAACACTGCTGTGGTCCTCGTGCTCTGATGCTGTCCGTCTTGTCCCCTTTCTCTGCAGGTCACCTCCTGGTTCAAAGAGAACATGAAAGCCCACCTGGACAAAGAGCAGCTGGGTGCCTCGCTGTCTGAAAATGAAAACCTGTTGCAAGAATCCAAAGAGCTGGAGCAAAAGGCCAGAGTGAGTCTATGGGGGGTCTCCACCCTTACTGATTACTGTATATAGCACCTTTCATTAAACACTCTCATTCTCACTCGGTTCGACTAAGACACATCGGGGGCACAGCTCTGGGTGGCTCTGCTTAAATACTTCAGTGTGGGATTTGCCCTGGGAGTGACCACTCTAGGTGGGCTGCACATCTCAGAGCAGTGAGTGAGGTGACCGGCCTGGACAGGACATCTGGTGGTCCGCTTCAGGAATTTCACTCACCTAGTGAGGCTGGCATAGGACACTGCTAAACTAAAAGTGGTCTCATGTTGGGGTGGTCCTTGAGTTCAAACTGGTGGGTGGCCGTCTGACTCACTGAACGTTTTCTTCTCCACATTCAGCTTTGCCAACAAGTGTTGTCCTCGGGGGTTTCCAAGTCCCTGACTTCACTTCTCTTGTGCCCAGGCCTTGCCTGCCCCAGCGGGTCCTCACCTTATGTCGTCTGGTGTAGCCCCACCCATCCTGAGCTCTGATGCCATCCCTATTGTCTGCCCACACCCCTCCACGTCACCAGTCACAGGCTCTCCATTGCACCTTTAGGCCAGCTGTGCTAATCGAAGGCCGCAGGCTGACTGGCACAATCCGAGGGGCCTGTTAGGTGGTGTTGTGGTGACCCCAGGGACCTTCAGGCCTTGCTCATGGGGTGCCACTTGGTCTCATTGCCACCATTGTCACATTCACTTGACCTTAAATAGACTTCTACATTTGAGTCCCAATGGTCTCGGTGACTGGGGCCGGTGAGGTGGACCGGGAGAACATCTGAACTCATCTGACCACTGGTCCCCATCCTGTTAGGTTGTAGTCCTCAGTCACTCTGGTCCTGGTGAGGGCAGCGAGGAGACACCACTGAGCTCATCTGACCACGAATTCTCATCTTGTCAGGTTGCCGTCCTTAGTCTCGTTTAGGGTGATTTGGATCCCTCTGGTCTTGGTGAGGTGGGCCGGGAGCTCATCTGACTGCTGGACCCCATCCTGACGGGTTGTAGTCCTTTGGGTTATCTGGGCGGCTCCTCACAGTCCTTTCATCTTTGTGTTTCAGGAATGGAGTCTGCGGGCAGACAGGCTGGTGGCTACAGCTAAGGAGCTTCTGGCGGCGGAGACCTGTGGAGAGCGGGAACGGCTGGCGGTCCGCAGCAAGGAGCTGGTGGCCCTGCAGGGGGAATTCTGGCACCTCCTGCTGGAGAGAATGACACGTCTGCAGGAGGCCAACTCGTTTTTCAGCAGTGCCAATAAGGTCAGCTTCACTTGTGCTTCATTACATCTTCCAGATGGCACAAGCAGTCAGTTATGCCCCCACAAGAGGGCACCCTAAAGTTTTTGCTTGTGCAGGTGGGCACAGAGGGTTTGCCTTCTGTCAAACAAATCAGAGTCCAGAATTATGGTTCAATGCTCCTGAGAATTTAAACTTTGGTCTTCCGAGTCTGTGCCCATTAATGGAGGCCCACCGTGATGTGAGGTCTGGTCAGGCTGAGCGGTTTATTTGTGCTTGGCTAAGATGGCAGTGCCAGTCAGGAGATCAGGGTGCCCATTCATACCCAATGAAATGCTCTCTAAACACTGTGCCCCCAGGGACACGAGGAGGGTCATGTCACGTATGGGGGGGAGCCTCTTAGTTCCCACCTAGTGGGGAGAACAGAGAATGACATGACTCACTGCAGTGGTGGGCCATCAAATGACCAAAGGTGTAGATGTCAGTGTGGGCCAAAGGGGACAGGAGCTCATGTGGACAAAAAGGCTGGGACTTGATGGAGAACTGGAGTTCAAAAAGGTGAAGTCGAGACTCAGGGGGGCTTGAAAATAAGTTGAACGTGGACAGGAGCTCACGTGGACAAGGAGTGAGGGACTCGACGTGTTCAAAGGAGAGTGGACTTGATGTGGACACAGGGAACTGGACTGGACACTTCAAGAAGGGGAGTGGGGCTTCCTGTGAAGGTCTTGAGGTGTCAAAAGGGGACTGGAAATGGGCAAAGAAACTTGATGTGGATCTGGAGGTCTGGCTTTGAGAAATGGCCAAGGCAGATGGCAGGTGACTTGATGTGGCCATGGTGGTCTGGACTTGACATGACACTTCAAAAGGGATGTGAATGTGGAGAAAGAGAGTAGCTGAGGTGTCCCAATGAGAGCAGGGTAAGTAGGGCTGGACAAGACACCGAACTTCAAGAAGGGCAGGGGAAGATCAAATGGAGTGTGGCCTTGACGTGGATGTGGATTTTAGATTTCAACAGCAGACATTTCCACACGCAGGTGGTGTGGACAAGACAGAGGGTATCAGAATGAGCAAGGACTTGATGTGGACCTGAGAAATCACATGAGTGTTGCCATCTTGCTGCACATAAAGATCTGAACTCCCTGAATAGGCCTCACCCCAAGGCAGCCAAGCCCCAAACTCAAATGGCAGGCTTCTGGCCTGCACAGACCCATAAAATGCGAGTTCAGGCTTTTAAATAGAAAAAGTTCAAAATGTCCAAAGAGGAGAAGGAAAGCCATTTTGAAAAACCAGGAACTAAAAACCAGAGGGTAACCAAACCTTAATGTCAGACACAAAACTCGTCCCCGGTTTTCTTTTCTCCTAACCCTGTGAACTGTTGTTTTCAAAATTGAATCCAAACTCTTGGACACCAGACCCTTTAAAAACCTTTCAGGTCAAGAGGTTGTGCGTGGCAACTTAATGACATCTCGTGGCAGCGTCGGGAAAAGTGGTGCCAACAACACAGTGGTCGCCAACATTCTGGGCAGAGTGGCGAGGGAGGGCCCAGAAATGAATTTGAGTGCAAATAACGGCAGCTCCGTCCTCTCTGTCTTGTAATTCCAGGCCTTTGACATCTTAGGGACCATCGAAGGGCATCTCAAAGTGCTGGGCACTCGGGCTCTGGCTTTGCCCGCACTTGCTAAGAAGCACGAGGAGCTCCTGAAGAGCATCAAGGACACTGCCGCTGATGCCCTGCAGAAAGGGCAGGCCTTCCTGAAGAGACCCCAGAGGTAAATTTTTGGAGCTGGTGGGCTTTTGCCACACTGGGTGCCAGGGCACTCCTGAATGACGGGATGCTGTTTCTTTGTTGCCATGCAGCACATCAAGCAGTGGGATTGAGAAAATGGTGGGCTACATCCAGGCCAGAGTGGATCACCTGAGTAGCCAGTGTTACGGCCACCGAGACCTCAGCACTGCATGTCAGAAGCTCATCTCTGGCATCGAGGACCACGTTGACAAGGTAGAGTGCCATTGGCACACAAACTGGCACACACATAGGCAGCAGGGCCACTGGTGAACAACATGGGAGACCCCTTAAAATAGGACAGCAGAGCCAAAGAACATGCTCAAAAGACAGCCTCCAGTAGGGGGGCTTCACTTCTGAACACACCCACCAGAGGGCCTGTTGATGGTCAGACGGGAAAATGGGGGGGTTTCAAGGCTGGACGGCTTCATTCATCTTCTCTGTTGCTTTCCAGGTGTCCAGCTGGATCCACACTTGCAGCGCTGTCCTTGCTGGGACCCTGGACCCGGGGTCTTCTCTCTCTGAATCAGAAGATGTCCTCAACAAACACCTGGAGATGACCTCACAAAGCAAGGTAGAGAATCCACTGTGTAGCATTTAGTGAGACCACCAAATCACCCCATGCCCTCTTGCTGAGATTTCTAAGCAGACCACCAAAGTACTAATAAACTCTGTGGACTTTTTGCTACCTCTAGTTCAATATTGTCAGAAATGCCATCTTTGAACCCCTAATGACACCCCCCACCATCTTACCAGATGACAGTGCCCCCTGTGTCCACCCACTGAACCCAAATGCAGTATTACCTGAGACACCTCCTGGACCCCCGTAGTGGACACCTGTCTTATTATATTATTATTACTATTATTACTCTAGACATTGTTCTGGACATCCCATAGTTGACCCCACCACCATTGCATTAGTACCTGTGACACCATTCTGAACCCCAATAGTGGACCCCATTACCATTACATCATTACTTGATACCATGTCCTCAAGTTCCATAGTGGACCCCACTCCCAATACATTATTACTCAGCGTCCTGGATCCCCGCTGAAGGATCCCCACTTCCCTATTGCATTACTCAAGACCCCCATAGAAGTTTTTCCTGACATGGTGTCCTATACCTCCATAGTAGACCACCCACTGAACACAAATGTAATATTATCTGTGATACTATCCTGGAAACCCTTATAGTGCACCCCACTTCCAGAGGACCCTCTCTTGCAACTTTCCCTCATCAGTTTGCAGGCTTCATTTTTTTCTTTTATTATTTCCATATAGTGCACTACTACCCAAGGCAATGTCCTGACCCCCCCATAGTGGACCCCACTTGTATTGCTACGATTTCCTGTAGCATCATCTCGGACCCTCACAGCAGTCCACACTACTTTTGCATTCCAAAGACACTCAAAGTAACCCCTCATCTGTTGCACTATTACCTATGACACCCTCTTTCACTCTTCATATGGTGTACCCTCCTGGACCACCACAGTGAACCTCGCCCTAATTTGTATTACTTGAGACACTCTGCTGGACCCTGATAGTGGACCCCACTATCATTGCTCTATTGCCTTAGATATCATACTGGACCCCAAACCCATATAGTGGACCTTACCACTGTTGTATTATTATCTGAGATGCCATTCTGACCCCCATAGTGAACCTTACCACTGTTGTATTATTATCTGAGATGCTATCCTGAACCCTCATAGTGGACCTTACCACTGTAGTAGCATTATCTGAGATGCCATCCTGGACCGCCATAGTGGACCTTACCACTGTTGTATTATTACCTGAGATATCATCTTGGACCCCCGCATCCACAGTGGACTTTACTACTGTTGTATTTCCTGACTCTTCTGGATCCTGATAGTGGACCCATATTTCATTGCACTGTTGCCTTAGATACCATATTGGACCCCGAACCCATATAGTGGGCCTTACCACTGTTGTGTTATTATCTGAGATGCCATCCTGGACCCCCAAAGTAGACCTTACCACTGTTGTATTATTATCTGAGATGCCATTCTGACCCCCATAGTGAACCTTACCACTGTTGTATTATTATCTGAGATGCCATCCTGGACCGCCAAAGTGGACCTTACCAATGTTGTATTATTATCTGAGATGCCATTCTGACCCCTATAGTGGACCTTACCACTGTAGTAGTATTATCTGAGATGCCATCCTGGACCCCCATAGTGGACCTTACCACTGTTGTATTATTATCTGAGATGCCATCCTGGACCGCCAAAGTGGGCCTTACCACTGTTGTATTATTATCTGAGATGCCGTTCTGACCCCTATAGTGGACCTTACCACTGTTGTATTATTATCTGAGATGCCATCCTGGACCGCCAAAGTGGACCTTACCACTGTTGTATTATTATCTGAGATGCCATTCTGACCCCTATAGTGGACCTTACCACTGTAGTAGTATTATCTGAGATGCCATCCTGGACCCCCATAGTGGACCTTACCACTGTTGTATTATTACCTGAGATGCCATCCTGGACCCCCAAAGTGGACCTTACCACTGTTGTATTATTATCTGAGATGCCATCCTGGACCCCCATAGTGGACCTTACCACTGTTGTATTATTACCTGAGATATCATCTTGGACCCCCACATCCACAGTGGACTTTACTACTGTTGTATTTCCTGACTCTTCTGGATCCTGATAGTGGACCCATATTCCATTGCTCTGTTGCCTTAGATACCACACTGGACCCCGAACCCATATAGTGGGCCTTACCACTGTTGTGTTATTATCTGAGATGCCATTCTGACCCCCATTGTGGTCCCTACTACTGTTGTATTATTATCTGAGATGTCATCCTGGACCACCAAAGTGGACCTTACCACTAGTGTATTTCCTGATTCTTGTGGACCCCATTTCCATTGCACTGTTTCCTAATAGTGAAATCCTCTTTTCATCCTTCCCTCTCCAGCTGTCAGTGGTCTTTTTATATAGCACCTTTCATGATGAAGACCTTACAGCACACATCTTTTAATTTGGTCTATCGGTGCCTTCAGAGGGTGCTGCTGGTATGAGGTACTATATAATAAAGTATGGCATTACTGCTGCAGGGGTCCTCCTCTCTCTGCCCGTTGTTCCTGAGTTTTGCCCTCACAAGCTAACTATGGTGGGCCCACTGCTACCAGTCCTGTACTGGGTTTTCTGGTGTTTATGTGCTACCAACGGTTCACACAACTTTTTGTTCTTTCAGGATATGGAAGCCGAGCTCGTGGCAATGGGAGACCTCATGGCAGAACTCCGCACACTTGAGTGCCCAGAAGTGGCCAAGTTTTCCAACAAAGCCTGCCTGCTGAGTGATCAGCTGAAAACACTGAGCCGCAACATCAGTGCCCGGGCAGAGCACATCAAGGCCTACGTGACCTTCTTGAAGTCGGCCGAGGAGGTGAGGAGAGGTGCCAGTCTGGTGAGGTGCTGTTCATTCCAGTTAACTTTTCCTTGGCTCCTCGCTGTGCCCACCATTTATGACAGGTGAAGGTCCCACCTGAGTAGCACTGGGCTCCAGCTGGCACAAATATGTAGCTACCAGAGTTGCCCTTCTCAGTCTGTGTGTCTGGGTTGGTACATGGAGCATATCAGCTGATCTGAGTTGGCACTGTCCCACACTCTTATGTTTCTGCCCCAGATCGATGAACAGATGGGGATCCTGGAAGAATTTTACCAGAGCAAGCCAATTGAGGAGGACAAGGACAAGGACAAGGGGGCACTGGAACAGGCCGACAGCAGATGGCACTCGCTGCTTGAGATGTTCCTCACGGTGCAGGACCAGGGCCACAGCTTCATTAACTCTTCTAAAATGGTAATGTGACAGGATCCTGGGGGTCTAAACTGAAATGAACCACATCTGAGGGAGGGTATCACGTGGCAGAGGGGTGTTACTCAGGGTTCTTTGCTGTGGAGGGGGTAGAGAATTGTCAGGCACAATCAGTACAATGGCACCCCTTTAAAGATGTATTTAGAATGTATTTATGTACAGGACATAGAGCCCCTTTTTTTAATTTAGAATGCTTGTCACCTTGTGCCCTTTTTGTTGGGGAAGGTGGCCACAAGTTCAAGGCTTGCTGATTTTTTTCCACTTGTGATTGGCAGGTTAGTGCCAACCTGAATGTGAATGTGGAGAAGGGTGTGACGGTGGTGGAAAACATGATGGCCAGTCTAGCCAAGAAGAAGGTGGCACTGGCAGACCTGTGGACCACCTGGCAGCTGCACGTCAACCAAATGAAATCTGTGAAGAAGCAATGGAAGAAGTTCAAGGAGCAGCTGAAGAAGGTCAGAAGTAGCGGGGCAGCAGTGCCGCACTTGTGTCACCCGTGGGCCTGGGGGGGATTGTCGTCCCCTTGATTCCTTAGACCGTTCTCTGTATTCTACTCTGCCTTTCCCTAAGTATAAAAATGGTACCCTCTGTGTGGGATGCAATCCACAATGAGGGTGAGTGGGCACTAGTGAGGTGCCATCAAGGAAATGGTGTGCCATGTGAGGTGGCAGTTGGGTACAATTCAGGAGTCCTCTCCTTGGCATATGTGCCCATAGCCTATCCTTTGAGGTATGAAGCAGCTCAAGGACACCTGCACGGGTAACAGCTGCCAGTAGGGGGTGCCACTCAGGTATGACGTTAATTGGACTGTCACAACTATAAATGACCTGAGAGTGCCATGGGGTGGGCAGTGCACCCCCTAGTGGCTAAGACTGCAGCTGTAAAGCACATCCTGATAGTTTCAGACCCTTAGAGTCAACTGTAGAAATGAATGGAATGTTCAGGCAAAGCAACTTGGGGTGCTGCTCTCTGTGGAAAGGCGCTAAATTTAATAAAAGGCGCTATATAGTATAACAAAAAAAAACAACAACCTCCCCTTATCGTCACATTGGATGATGCAGCTGCCTTCCTGCTCCAGAGTGCCCCGGGTTCAAACTCTATCTGGAGGTCTTCCTAAAGACGTGCCCATTAAGTCACTTGTAGGATGACCAGATTCTGCCCGCCCTAATATGGGCAAATGAAGATGTTGAAAAATTTGCCATGGCACCTAAGTTGAGGTGAATAAGCAGGAATGTCCTGAACAAATGAGACTTTGGATCACCCTAGTGAAGTGTGTGAGTGTGCCCTGCTATAGACTGGCATCCAGTCCTGGGTGGTTCCAGCCTTGTGCTCAAATCGGTCAGGGTTGGCACTGGTACTCAAACCATGTAATGCAAATTAAAGTGATGTGACATTCCAAAAGTCTCTGGGGGCCTGGGGTCTCTCTGTTCAGCACAAAGAATGGTACTAGAGGGGGTGGCAGTCCATCGCAGTGCCCACTTATACTCCAACTGGTGAATTGTTGGAATCTCCAATGAATCCCACCTACTTGTCTTTGAGGAGGTGAATATTGAAGGTAAAGACACAGGAAGAACATGCAATGCCAGGCTTTATGTTGTAGTCCATTAACTTGGAGACCAGTGGGCATCCGTAAAGCCACCAAATGCCCATTGCACTAACACTGCTGTGCTTTACCTTTGCTTGCTCCCTCAGACGCTGCAGGATTTGAAGGTGGTGGAGGACGGGCTCATGCCAACAACCAAAGTGGACATAGGGAGCGACCTGGGGGCCGTCACTCTGCTTAAGGAGCATTTCGAGCACATCAAGCCCCAGTTCCAGGTGGGCAGCCAGCATTCCAGACTGCTAATCTGCATGAGCTTTAGAGTGATGGGGCAAAAGTCAGCTGTGCCCAGCAAGATTGGCCAGGGTTCAGGGTCTCCATTGACATTCGGCAACAAAGCTGGCATGCCAGTCAGACTGAAGCCTCCCTGAATGTCATCCCTACTCACTTTCGGATCCTCTAAGCAGGGCCGTCTTAACAGCATTATAGACCCCCCTGGGCAAAGCAGTGCACTGGGGCCCCCACTTACACTCAGCAAGTCACAACATACATAGATTAGTGTGGGGCCCCTGGGCAACTGCCCAGTGTGCCCATGCATTAAGACAGCTCTGCTAATAAGGGCCAGTAGCTTTTATATGAAACTGGGGGTTCAGGCAAGCGGGTATGACATGTACATGGCTAAAGCCCAGCCTGGCCCTGCCTCAAAGCCGTGTGGGATTGTCAGGGGGCACCGTGGGCTCGATGTGCTGTAGTACCGAATTTCTGCCATTCAAACATCCAGCTCCGCCTATCCTGTTGCCACTCATACACCCTTCTCTGAACAGCCTGTAGGGGGCACTGGCTTTAATATAAAGCCGAGGGTTCCGACACAGACGCCTGATTAAAGCCCCACATGGGCAACCTCAGGATCTTTATAAAATAAAAGAGTTCCATTTCCTAAAATGTCCTGGGGCAGAAAGACGCTCCGTGAAGCACGAAAGGCAAAGGAGTCGCGTAAGCAATCCATGAATCCGATGGCAAACAAAGTCCCGAAATGGAATCCAAAAACAGAGCGCAGGTTCAAAATCCTCCAATAAATCACAGAAGCACCAGAGAACTCACCTCACCACGACTGCAAGGGATTGTGGGTGGCCCCACCTTTAGTGCTGAGGGCAGTCCCTTGTGGTGATGGGCAGGTGGCCCCGCCTCCCGGGGACCCGCCCACAAAACACACAGACCTAAGGAATAAAGCAAATGATGAATGTAAACAACACAAAAATGAGTAAGGATTTGGAACCCTGGCTGAAATACGAAGCAGAAGACTTCATGCCGACTCGCATCGAGCCTACGAGGCTGTTGTGGCCATTCGTTGTCTCTGAAATGACGTATTGGTTTGTTAAGGTTTGGTATTTAGCACCACCACAGCGCCTTTTTGTTTCATTTATGGACACCATCATTTTTGGAATCCCATCATCAGAATGCATCTCTTGATTGCCTGTGGGTGCGTTTTTGGAGGTCGCAGCATTTGATGGCATTGATGCCACACTTTAACTACCAGCATGCACGATGGGGCTGCTGTTATCTAAAATACCAATAAATGCTAAGAGCCTTTGTGCGCGTTACTATTTGTCCAATATGGTGTGACGTTTCTGCTTTCTCTCTCTCAAGTAAAATGCTTATTTAGCAGTTTGCTGGTTTTTGTCTTTGACTACGCGCTCAACTCCCAGTCCATTTACAACCTCTTCACAGCACAGTGGTATTTTGGACGTGCCAATGTGTTGCCCTCTCTGTTAATTTGTGTTATGCTCTCTGCCATAGGAGACCTCACCCGGCGTTTTGCAGAATGTCTTGACTATTTGTAAGGGAGGCTGCCACTCATGGCATCCAGCCCCGCCCAGCCTGCCGCCACTCGGGCATCCAGCCCCGCCCAGCCTGCCGCCAGTCAAACTTCTATTCCTGCTGAGCCTCCTGTCACTAAACCATTTTGATCCTCCTATTCTGCTGTCACACAACCATTCAGCCCCTCCCACCCTGCCACCACTTTGGCATCCAGCCCCGCCCAGCCTGCCGCCAGTGAAACTTCTATTCCTGCTGAGCCTCCTGTCACTAAACCATTCTGCTCCTCCTATTCTGCTGCCACTCAACCATCCAGCCCCGCCCAGCCTGCCACCACTCAACCATCCAGCCCTGCCCACCCTGCCACCACTTGGGCATCCAGCCCCTGCCTAGCCTGCCGCCAGTCAAACTTCTATTCCAGCTCAGCCTCCTGTCACTAAGCCATCCAGCTCCACCTATTCTGCTGTCACTCAACTATCCAGTCCTCTCAGCCTGCCACCAGTCAAACTTCTATTCCTGCTCAGCCTCCTGTCACTAAACCATTTTGCTCCTCCTATTCTGCTGCCACTCAACCATCCAGCCCCGCCCAGCCTGCCACCAGTCAAACTTCTATTCCTGCTCAGCCTCCTGTCACTAAACCATTCTGCTCCTCCTATTCTGCTGTCACTCAGCTGCCCAGTCCTCTCAGCTTGCTGCCACTCAACCATACAGCTCCGCCCAGTCTGCTGCCCCTCCATTGTCCAGCTCCGCCTACCCAACTGCCACTGAAATATTCACTTCTGCCCCGCCCACACTGCTGTCACTCAACTATCTGGCCCCGCCCAGTCTGTAGCACACACACAGACAGACGGCTCTTGTGGTGATTCATCTGCTGATGGCTCCAATATCTCAATATAAGCTCACTTATGGGCACTGAGTGATTTATAACACCCTAACTTTTTTAAATGTTTATTTGAAGGACACCCCCCCCACCCCCATTTTAATTTTCAGGTTTACAGGAGGTCAGGAAAGCATTAGTTAGGCCAGGGTCCCAGACCCACCTGTATTTCTACTGTACCTTAACTGCTCTCCCGATTTATTACAGCAAATCAATGCAGAAGTCGAGTATCTGGTGAAGATCTCGGAATTGCTGGCCTTGAAAGGAATTCCCATCAAGGAGAAGAACGAGAAGGTGGATGAGCTCCTCCACGCCCACAAGCAAGTGAAGGAGAAAATGAAAGAGTACGAGGGGGTCCTGAACATGGCGCTCAGGTTCCACCAGCTCGGTGCCGAGGTGAGCCCACTTTCCTCCTCCTCTTCCTCCTCCTTGTTCCTCCCTCACTGCCCAACGCACCTCCTAATCCTCCTCCATTTTTATTATCAAAGCTGGAGAGTCTGTTGGGGTCTCAGACTGTGCCGGCGATTCCCAATATGAGCCAAGCCAAGATTCAGCTGAGCCAACACCAAGAAAAGCAGGTCCACGTCAGGAGCGTCTACCAGCTGGCCATCACCCTCGGGATGGACATCAGCAGGGCGGTGCAGCAGTCGGTGAGTCGTGGGCACCAGGCTGGTCGCGAGGAGGGGGAGAAGAATTGATGGATCGATTGATTGATGTTAATACACCGACTCATTCATTCGTGATTAGTTTTACATTTTAAAATTAAATTGGACGATTCGGTCGGACGAGTCAGGGGAACTTTCTAGCCGTCAATGCTGCATTTGCCATAAGGCGGAGCTGGGAAGTTGGGCCACCCAAGTGGGAAACTAAACATGGATGCCCCCGTGAAAGCTGGTGTTCCAGCAACAAACGCTGCTAGTTTTATAGTTCGTCCTACAGGATGTGATTTTTCTCCACTTTAGCGTTTTACTTTTGGATTTCTGGTGCGATGTCTCAGTCCATCCTTCGTCACTCGAATGCACAGCCTTGGGTGACAGAGGACCAAACCGTTACGTTGGGAGGTTTTCCACCATAGTCAGAGCTTGGAAATCTGGATGTGTACCTGAATCGGTCATAATTGTGTTGTGCGGCATACAGTGTGTGATGGATGGCGAAGGACTGAGGGGGTCAGATGTACACAGGGCACTGCCCTCCCCCGGTCCGCTAGATGGCAGCACCCCCCCCCCCCCGGGTTGCAGCAGTGCCTCATATCCCTGCACGGCTCCATGGGAGTTGGAGTCTGCCTTGTTGGGTTCTGTGGTAGCCACCAGGGGGAGCTGCAGAGCCCTACTTTGGGCTTTCACCACACCAGGGGGGGATTCCAGACCCAAAACGAGACACCTGGAGTAACCTGCCTTCATAGTCGGCAGGAAGAAGGATGAAGAAGAAGAAGAAGAAGAGGAGTGGAGGTGGAAGGACTGTAAACGAAAACCCGTGTTGTGCTTTGAACTTGGGCGGCAGGTGTCTGTCTGGGTCAGGTTTGGGCGGCTGGTGCGCCCCCTGGAGGGCACAAATGAAAACACAAGAGAAATGTAAAGAGGGTCGGTGAACCAAAATGTACCCGCTGTAGGCCGCTCGTTTACTAGTCAGAGCACAGTGTGAACGCCGATGTGCAGTGAAAGTAGAAAATGCGATCAAGGACTCCATTAACTGATTTGAAAGGTTTTCGAGTTTTGGATTGGTGCTCATATTATTATTTCTTACATTTTTGTGTATACGCAAGTCAAATTAAAAGATACAATGCAATGACATGCGTCAGTAGAAGACTCCCCACTTTTTAGGAGCCCTTATCTGTGTCACTTACATGCAAATGGAGCCCAGACAGGCTTGTGGGACACGTCAGCTCATCTCTGAGCCACAGGTTGGCCATTCAGGTGGTGGTAGTGAGGGTGAGGGTGGCACACAGCTGGTTTTCTACAGCCCTGCTACATCTGCTCTAGCAAATCAATATTTTTACATTTATTAATCCTTTATTCGCCGTATATAATTTCTCGTGTCCTTTTTCGTATACCCCAGCTTACTCATCAGAGAGTTTTGGGGTCAGCTATTTGGACACCCTTGGAGCAGTTGCAGGTAAAGGGGTCTTAGAGCTCAAGGGAGTGGCATTCCTTCTGTCACTGTCAGGATTCGAACCGCCAGTCTTTTTGAGTTGCTCAGACCCTTTAGCCAGAGAGCCACCACTCCGCCAAGCCAACACCATCGTGGTCACGGTCACTTTGTCCTCACTGCCTCTTTGAATTTTACAGAAAGCTCTCGGGTTTTCAACGGAGCAACTGAAACAAAAGGTGGATTCCCTGAAGTCGGAGAGCATCAGCTGGACCACCGAGGCCAACAAATGCGAGGAGAGCCTCCTGAGCAACGTCAACTGCTGTGCTGTGAAGGAGGAGACCACGGAGGTAAGAAGCCACTTTCTGGGGGTTGGAGGAGGGGTGACGATGGTTCAGGTGGATGAAGGTGACAAAGACCTGGACGGGACGTGTGAGGATGTGGTGGAAACTTGAGGGCTGCTTAGCGTCTGTAGGCTCAAGGTCCACCTGTCTCTGTACAGCTGATATTGTTAGAAATCGAGGAGAAATGTCCACATTTTAGATGTTTAGATTGGTTTGTGTCTTTGTTTTTATTATCCATGACCTATTCTCTGTTTTTGGGGTTCATTTGATCTTTTCAATTTACATTGACAAAAGTTTAGTTTTGTTCCCCTCCTGTTCGTTCCTTTGTTTGCATGACAAAGTAAGATGTGACATGTGACCACCATTATCACATCACTGATGTCACAACATTCTGAATCTCCAGACCTCCCAAGGACAAAAGTCCCCGAAATCTCCTAAAATGCCCACCGGAATTGAGAAATTGTCAAACCCGGCTAGTAACGAGGGCAAGTTCAAGGACTTCTTAAAATGATTTTTTTTTCAAAAAACACCCAGAGCGCAAAAGGCAAAGGAGTCGGCCAAACAATAAGACGATCCAATAGCAAGTAAAGCTTCAACGTAGAACCCAATGGGCGACGTGAAGAACCGAGTACGGGATCAGAAAAAGAAAAATCACAGAAGCACAGAAAGAACAGCAAGGGATTGTGGGTAGCCCTCACCTTTATAGGGCTGAGGGCGGTACCTTGTGGTGACGGGCAGGTGGCCCCGCCTCTTGGGGAGCTACCCCTTCAAACACATGGAACATAACAAACGCATAAGGGAAATGACAAAAGTGATATTAACTTAAATAAATAACTCAAGAAGGATAAGAAAGAAGGATTTGAACCCCAGCCAGAAACAGAAAAACATCACACAGGTGTTAGCCCCCCACCTTGTCTGCCCTTCTAGACCCCAGTCTTCAGGCCAGGATGACCAAGTATGAAGATGGACTTTATTGTTTGAACTTATTGTTGTTTGTGGGAATTTTTAGGGGAATCTGAAAGGAGATTGGGGGGGTAACGTTATGTGTCTGTTTTTCATATTTTATGTTATTTCTGTCAATTTTGTTTATTATTAATTATCCATACATCAATTCATCCATTATCCAACCCGCTATATCCTAACTACAGGGTCACGGGGGTCTGCTGGAGCCAATACCAGCCAACACAGGGTGCAAAGCAGGAAACAAACCCCGGGCAGGGTGCCAGCCCACCGCAGATTAGTTGATTATGTTCTGTGCCTTTAAGTTTACTTATGTTCCTTGTGGGTGGAGCCCCAGGAGGCGGGACCACCCTGACATCACCATACCTGAGTTCTCCCTCTGGCATTTACATGAGTTGAGAAGGCTCAGGAGCAGGAGATCATGTGTAATGCTGTGGAGTTTTGGGAGTATTGTGTTTTCTGTCTTGGATATTCTGTTTTTCTTGATTTATTGTGCTCTGTCTGAAGGGCTCTGAATTTTAAATTGCATTTTGTGAATTGTTTGCTTAGGATGGCTTTTCACCTTTGAGCTTTTCAATGTATTTTTCTATTTTTTTCAAGCTAAATCCTAGATCTATAAATAAAAAAAAAAATTATCTGCCCTTTAATAAAAGCTGAGGGTTTATCATTATCCCTCCTCTTTAGGGTTTTTGTTATATTTCTGTGATATTTTTGAGCATTAGGTTGACAAAAGCTTCACTCAGAACTAGTAATACTCACAGGTCTGAAACTGTCAGCTTAAAGTGGACCAGGATAAAACTGAGGATGTCATTTTAACAACTTTCTGTTCAGATATGATCATCTTGTCAGAAGTTAACTAATTTGTATGTCTTTATTATATACCATTTGGTATGGGATTTGTCAAAGTAGTGTGATGTGCCATCTGTTGGAAAGACAGAGAGACAACAACCAGGTGAATGCACATATTCATAAATACACAGATGCTTTATTTTTGGTAATGAAATGCACTGCATTAAATCATGAAATATTTATATTAACTCTATAGACACTGATGCATTTATTTCTAATTTAAAGAGTTGTCCATTTTTGGGATTGCACTTTCTGCCTTGTGATTTACAGTCTTAACCACTAGGGGGCCTTGTTTCCCACATTATCGGCTCCACGACTCAGTGAATACTTTTCAAAGTCAAGGTCAAAGTGAACTTTATTGTCATCTCAACCATATACAAGTATACAGATAGACGAAATTGTGATTTTTATGTCACACCACTTGCTGTCTGTCACAAAGTGCTGTCCTCCAGCTATTTTTCCACTGTGATTACCACGCCAGGGCACTTTGTATCCCTAATGACGTTTTTGCCTTCATACTGGCAGATGAATGCTTGTGCAGATAAGAGGCTGCCCATGGCAGGGTGGCTGACCTCAGCGTTGTCGTCATCCTCTCCATTTCTGCACCTGCAGATTGTCACACACCACAGGCTTGTCTTACAGAAACAGCCTTATGTTCCTTGTGAGTGGAGCCCCAGGAGGCGGGACCACCCTGACATCACCACGCCTGAGTTCTCCCTCTGGCATTTAAATGAGTTGAGAAGGCCGATATAAAACTTGTGATTTACAGTCTTAACCACTTGGGGGCCTCGTTTCCCACATTATCAGCTCCATGACTCCGTGAATGCTTTTTATGTCACCCAACTTGCTGTCTGTCACAAAGTGCTCTTTTTCCACTGTGATTACCACATCAGGGCACTTTTTATCCATAATGACGTTTTTGCCCTCATACTGGCAGATGAACGCTTGTGCAGATACGGGGCTGCCCATGGCAGGGGGACTGACCTCAGCATTGTCGTCATCCTCTCCATTTGTGCACCTGCAGATTGTCACACACCACAGGCTTGTCTTACAGAAACAGCAGAGACAGAAGTGTAAGCTTGCCCTGGCATATCAGTCCTAATCGATTTGTGATGTCAGGCATTCCGATGATCAATCTGGAGGCTGCCTGCCCGCCTTCCTTCTCCTTGTGTTTCTCTTCACCTGTCAGTGGGCTCAGGTTTCAGCAGATGTTTGAGTCTTGGTCTTGGAGGAGAGTCCTGATCCTCCAATTTCTGATAGAGGTCTTCAAGGTCGATAAGCTGCTCATGTTATGTTTCCCATGATGCAGTTTGGTTTTTGCAGGCCTCACCATTTAGTGAAGCCGTTACTGCTCTGTTGCTAGGGTAACGATCTGGTAGTGAACAGCTGTGACGTCACAGGGTGTAAAGGTCATGATGCACACTTTCCTACTTGTCCGAGTTTGCGGATAACTAAGATTATCGTGTGTCAGTTTAGTTCATGTAAGCGACTCCTGCTCTTTGTGATTTAGGGTTTCGGTTTTGGCTTGACCCCTAGTGGTTAAGACTTAAGAAACTCGGGTATCCTGGAACCGCCCGGGTCAACCTTTAGGTCAGCGTTTCTCAACGTTTAAGTATTTGTGACCTGAGCTTTCATAACAGTTTTAATCGCAGCCCCCCCTAATGTTTTTTTGAAAGGAGCCCACTAATACCAATTTGTTCTTTTTTCAATTAATGATATATCATAGATGCATATTTTATTAGACCTACTTAACTTTTATCGACATTCATCTAACTCAGTATTTATTTTTCTAGTATCAGAATGTAGTTTAAGTTAATTTGTTTTGGTTTCAATAGATGTATTTTTCATATTATCGATTCTTGTTTTCTTTTTTTTCACATCTTCGCGCCCCCCTTTTTGTTACTTTGCGCCCCCCCCTTAGGGGGGTCCGCCCCACAGTTTGAGAACCACTGCTTTGTGATGTCACCACACCGAGGAATTCTAGGAAATTGCCATAGAAACGACTGATAACAAATCTTCAGCATGGCGGTTCCCAGCGAAAACCAAAATGGAGTCACAGTAAGATGTTGTGACAGATAGGGGGTGCTATCGCTCCCTTGAACCCTCGGACCAGACACCAGATAAAAGTCCAATTATTATTTATTTTATAATAATAATGTGCACCAAGCAACCTCCACTCCACAATACTCATAAATCACCAATATAATACTAACAATAATCAATCCTCCACTCCCAGACGCGTTGCCACCCTTCCTCCCGACTCAGCTCAACCCTGGGATCTCCCACATTCCTTTTTATATTTCTTGACCCGGAAGTGTTTCTCTTCTCACTGTCCATGTGACTGGCAACACTTCCGGGTCGGATGAAAACTCCTTTTTCTTCAACCCGGAAGCACGTCATGTCCTCTGTCCATGTGACTGGGACGTACTCCCGGGCTGTGTTGAAAATACGAGTCTCTGGGCCTCCCTGCAGCGTCCCCTGGCGGCCCTGACATTATCCAGCAGGGCTATACAGGAAAACTCCAATGTCCATGATGCCCTGCTGGAGTTCGGGGCACCTCCATGCTATAGGAAGGGCTCCATCTGGCGGCTAGGGGGTATTGGACGGGATGACTGGCCGGCCATATCCCACAATGTGACAAAATTTTCAACAGACTAAATACACCGTTTACTCCAAATTTGATTTGAGATTTGAAGCCCCTGACTATCGACATCCCCAAGAACGACAAAAAGATGTCAAAATCCGCTCAGGAACCAATGCAATAAATACTTAAAAGTCTCGGGTTTTGGTGTCTGAATTTCTTGATCCTCTGGTTTTGACTTTTGTCTCCTTGCTGTGGTCAACAAGCCTTCATCCCCGAGTGTAAAGAGTTTCTTTGTGTCCTCTTTGCGCTCTTCTCATAATCTGTCATTGTTTTATTTGGTATTGTTAATATTGTTTACTATTTGTCTAGTCACTTATTTTATGTCATTTTTTGTTGTTTATTTAGTTTCTATGTATGAGAACCCAGTCACTGGGGGAGCACAAACCAGTGTGTTTCTTCGTGCCGGTCCCAAGCCCGGATAAATGGGGAGGGTTACGTCAGGAAGGGCATCCGGTGTAAAATTTTGCCAATTCAATATGCGGACAACAATACAGATTTCCAGATCGGTCGAACCCCGGGTTAACAACGACTGCCACCAGTACTGGTAGTCAACAGGGTGCTGGCGGAAATTAGGCAACTGTTGGCCGAAGAAGAAGAAGAGGGGGGAGACGTGTCCGGAGGGGAGATGAGAGGAGGAAAGTAAAGAGAGTGGAACTGAGGGTAGGAACTGTGAATGTTGGCAGTATGACTGGTAAGGGGAGAGAGTTAGCAGATATGATGGAGAGAAGGAAGGTTGATATATTGTGCATGAAAAATACTAAATAGAAGGGGAGTAACGCCAGGTGGATCAGAGGAGGATTCAAATTGTTCTATCATGGTGTGAATGGGAGGAGAAATGGAGTAGGAGTTTTTCTGAAGGAACAGCATGTCAAGAGTGTTTGGAGGTGAAAAGAGTGTCAGGAAGAGTGACGATTATGAAGCTGGAAATTGGAGGTGTGATGATGAATGTTGTTAGTGCATATGCACCACAAGTTGGGTGTGCAATGGATGAGAAAGAAGATTTTTGGAGTGAGTTGGATGAAGTGATGAACAGTGTACCCAAGGGACAGAAAGTGGTGATTGGTAGTGCTGCTGCTTTGCAGTAAGGAGACTGTGGAAGATTGTGGGTTCGCTTCCCGGTTCCTCCCTGTGTGGATAGCGCTTTGAGTACTGAGAAAAGCGCTATATAAATGTAATGAATTATTATTAAGGGAACTGAGGAGACGAGGAGGTGATGGGTAGGTATGGTGTCAAGGAGAGGAATGAAAAAGGTCAGAGGATAGTGGATTTTGCCAAAAGGATGGACATGGCTGTGGTGAATATGTATTTTAAGAAGAGGGAGGAACATAGGGTTACGTACAAGAGTGGAGGAAGATGCACACAGGTAGATGACATCCTATGTAGAAGAGACAATCTGAAGGAGATTGAAGACTGCAAAGTGGTGGCAGGGGAAAGTGTAGTTAGACAGCATAGGATGGTGGTCTGTAGGATGATGTTGGAGATCAGGAAGAGGAAGAGAGTGAGGGCAGAGCCAAGGATCAAATGGTGGAAGTTGAAACAGGAAGACTGCAAGGCTGAGTTTAGGGAGAAGGTGAGACAGGCACTGGGTGGTAGTGAAGAGTCACCAGACAGCTGGGAAACTACAGCAGATGTAGTAAGGGGGACAGCAAGAAGGGTGCTTGGCGTGACATCTGGAAAGAAGAAGGAGGAAAAGGAAACCTGGTGGTGGAATGAGGAAATACAGGAGAGTATACAGAGGAAGAGGATGGCGAAGAAGAAGTGGGACAGTCAGAGAGATGCAGAAGATAGATAAGGCGTAAGGTGAAGAGAGAGGTGGCGAAGGCTAAAGAAAAGGCATATGATGTGCTGTATGAGAGGTTGGACACTAAGGAGGGAGAAAAGGACTGGTGGGCTAGACAGAGAGGGGCCGAGCTGGGAAACATGTGCAGCAGGTTATGGTGATAAAGGATAAAGATGGAAACGTACTAACAAGCGAGGAGAGTGTGATGAGAAGATGGAAAGAGTACTTTGAGAGGCTGATGAATGAAGAGAATGAGAGAGAAAAGAGGTTGGATGATGTGGAGATAGTGAATCAGGAAGTGCAATGGATTAGCAAGGAGGAAGTAAGGACAGTGATGAAGAGGAAGAAAATTGGAAAAGCCATTGGTCCAGATGGCATAGCTGTGGAAGCATGGAGGTGTTTAGGAGAGATGGCAGTGGAGTTTTTAACCAGATTGTTTAATGGAAATTTGGAAAGTGAGAGGATACCTGAGGAGTGGAGAAGAAGTGTACTGGTGGGCCGATATTTAAGAATAAGGGGGATGTGCAGGACTGTAGTAACTACAGGGGGATGAAATTGATGAGCCACAGCAAGAAGTTATGGGAAAGAGCATTGGAAGCTCAGTTAAGAAGTGAGGTTGTGATTAGTGAGCAGCAGTGTGGTGTCATGACAGGAAAGAGCACCACAGATGAGATGTTTGCTCTGAGGATGTTGATGGAGAAGTTTAGAGAAGAACAGAAGGAGTTGCATTGTGTCTTTGTGGACCTGAAGAAAGCAAATGACAGGGTGAGGAGAGAGGAGCTGTGGTATTGTATGAGGAAGTCAAGAGTGGCAGAGAAGTACGTAAGAGTTATACAGGATATGTACGAGGGAAGGGTGACAGTGGTGAGGTCTGCGGTGGGAGTGATGCCAGCCTCTCCAACTGGACACCCCCCTTGATTTCCTGTCCATGAAGACCCCAAACAGAAGGGGTGAGGAGAGCACCGCCTTGATGGAGTTGGTCACCCATAGTGAACGAATTCGACTTAGCGGCAAGCGTTTGAATACGACTCTCAACTGCGTCCATGTGGGGTACAAATAGCACTGAAGGAGGGCCCTGGTTACTGCTACATTCTGGCATCATCTGCCACAACACATGCCAAGGGACACACTCAGGTGCTTCTCTCAAATCTACAAAAGCCACGTGGACTGGGCGGTCAAACACCAATCCACAGTGCAGCAACTGCGCCAGAGAGAGAAGAGCTGGCCTGCCGTCCCAAACCACATTAACAGAAATGACAACAACCAAAAGACCAAGAAATGAAGTAAAAAGACACAAAAAAGAATTGACACCTAAGCCAATGGCACAACAGAACAGACTATTGGATTTAAAAGTTAGTCGTGTAGATTTTTAGGGTCTCCAGAACTGATAACATAGAGGTGTGTGCCCCCTTCTGAGTATCCAATGCATTTAACTTCATAATATAACGTCCTTCTTCACTTATTTTTCTTACACATGGACGTCTTTCTGTTCCTCTGCGTGTTTTGCTGATGTCAGAGGCCTGGAAGCAGCTGGCATTTGCTGACATTTGAGCCACCAGGAGTCAACCTGATATCCAACAAGTGGAGCTTCGGTGCCAGCGCACAAATAAAGATGTAGGCTGTAAATCTGACCAGGCTGTCCACAGCGAGTCAGTGTGTCATCTGAGAGAAGCTGCGAGGGACACTTAACACTAGAATTACCAGAGCCTACGAGAAAACTCGTAAATCCGGCCCACCTTAAATCCATTTGCACCTCTCCGTCAGCGTCTTTTGTCCTGTAAATGTGCCGAATAAGACGAGCAGCAAGCAGCCTGCTATTCCATCCCCCCACCGTCGCAGAATGTGCACAAAGTTCTCCCATCTCAGGCCTTGATTGATTATCTGGGAGTGAAGTGCTGGAGTTTTAGAGTGGAAATAATAGTTCGTTATTTGGAACACATGCATTTCATGTGTGTTCCGTAGCTACAGTAATCTCTGTAAACACATTGTTAAAACAGAAACTTTTTCATATTTTAGTAATTAATGTTGCAAAGTGTTGGCGTAAACAATGGAATGTGTGAAGCATGAAGTCCAAACATCAAATAAACACTTTCACAAAAGGTTCAAGGACGATACGATAGCTTCCATGGCGTATTGGTAAGATTTGCTGACTTGTAATCAAGAGTCCCTGGTTCGATCCCCACTGCCTCCTATATTTACCGTTTTCAGTCATGAGCTGCTCTTATTGTTAATATTATACAATAAACACATACATTTGGTTTGCATCTGTAACAGACCGTGTAAATTTATAGTACTTGTAAAAGATACCGTTTTTTATTTCACTTTTATTCTCTCAGTCACAATCACGATATTCTCCCCGTGTCTGCGTGGGTTTCCTCCGGGCGCTCACAGGGGGCGCCGGTCACACACACACACATATCTGCACACACTGGGCCAGCGGACCCCACGTCCACGTCACTGGATTACGGAGGAGCAGAAATACTGAAATTAAAAATGTGTGTTATAACGTAAGCCTTCAAGATGAGATTATTTTACTTCAAGAAACCAATGGCACCCAACGTGTTTTGGAGCAGGGACCTCACAGCTAAGGCCATTTCTAACAGTGGACCCCTTGATTCTTAATGTCATTCTGCATTACATTTTCATATTTTATTTTATGAAAGGGGTGGCACGGTGGCGCAGTGGGTAGCACTGCTACCTCGCAGTTTGGGGACCCTGGTTCGCTTCCCGTGTCCTCCCCTGCGTAGAGTTTGCATGTTCTCCCTGTGTCTGCGTGGGTTTCCTCCGGGCACTCCGGTTTCCTCCCAAATACATGCAGGTTAGGTGGATTGGCGATTCTAAATTGGCCCTAGTGTATGCTTGGTGTGTGGGTGTGTTTGTGTGTGTCCTGCGGTGGGTTGGCACCCTGCCTGGGATTGGTTCCTGCCTTGTGCCCTGTGTTGGCTGGGATTGGCTCCAGCAGACCCCCGTGACCCTGTGTTTGGATTCAGCGGGTTGAATAATGGATGGATGGACGATCACGATACATACTTCCGCCCCAGGGATCTGTATACTGTTAGTTTTTATTTGAAACTGGGAATAACTGGAGATGTGAGTGGTGTTTTGAGACAATGGAACTGGACATTCTCTGATCTGGATGGATAAAAGCTGACACACAGACGCTGGTGAATCTGCCTCATTCGTATCTCGTTGTCACTTGATTTTTTTTATTCAGTTTTATTGAGTGTTCCTGCTCACGCCGAATTAGCATGCACCTTATGGTGTATGATGTCAAAAAAAAAAGACCGTCTTTCCTACATTTACGACATGTGTACCTGTTGCAATGTACACGCTTCTCTCTATGCTGTGGTTTCTATTACACACCTGAAAGAAAGAGACAATATATGTGACATTTTGAAGAAATCATTTTATGACCTGAATAGTACCAATCAGAACAACAACACAGCAACAACATCTTATATATAATTCGCCAGTCTACTCACTCACTCACTCACTCACTCACTCACTCACTCACTCACTCACTCACTCACTCACTCACTCACTCACTCACTCACTCACTCACTCACTCACTCACTCACTCACTCACTCACTCACTCACGTCTGTCCGAAGCCAAATGCGCAGTCGCCTTCTGCGCAGCTGTCCGAAAAACCTTACGAGACTGACATCACGGCAGGCGGCGGATTTACGGCTGCGAAAATTCAAAGAGAAAGGCGACTTCAATTAAAGCTCTAGAGGCCTGAAAGGCGATTTCGACTACAGCTCGAGGCCTAATTACGCATTCATTCAATACACCTATACCAGGTTTGTGGTGCTTATACTTATTACTATTGCACTCGTGCACGTTTCATCTTACGTTGTCGAAACGGGCTCTTTGTCTAGTTTATTTCTATAGCACATTTTCATACAAAAAGTAGCTCAAAGTGCTTTACATAATGAAGAAAAGAAAAATAAAAGACAAGGTAAGAAATTAAAATAAGGTAACATTAGTTAATATAGAATAAGAGTAAGGTCCGATGGCCAGGGGGGGGACAGAAAAAACAAAAAAAAACTCCAGACGGCTGGAGAAAAAAAATTAAATCTGCAGGGGTTCCAGGCCACAAGACCACCCAGTCCCCTCTGGGCATTCTACCTAACAAAAATAAAATAGTCCTCTTTGTAATTAGGGTTCTCACGGAAGGACTTGATGATGATGGTCGTGCAGACTTCTGGCTTTTAATCCATCAAGAATCAGAAAACATCATCACACTAATGCAATATTATTCTCCTTTCTCTTTTTGTTCTTTCTTTTTCCTTCTTCTAACTGTCTCAGGCTTCTCTATATATGCAGAGAGGACATGGCAGCTGCAGCCCATTAGCCACAGGAACAATCACGGATGCGGGCAGTCTCTCACCTGTGCACTTTGGTGAGAAACGCTCACACCTCAGATCGCCCTGCGGCTCACTATAGTTACCACTCCCCCTCGCTAAGCTGCGAGCGCAGCGATTATTTATTAAAAACAAATGGCCCTTGTTGGAAGAGCTGTGGACCCATCACACCATAGCGACCTCAATTGGGTGCGGCGAATAAAGGCGTTCTTAGATAATTTAGATAATAATAGATGGATTATAATAGTAGATAATAATAAAATATCTACGTGGCATTGCACATAATCTACAGCTTTAAGTGTAACACAACAATGAGTAAGAGCAGAAAACAACGAAATATAGAGAGCTTTAGAAATAGTTCGTTAGAAGTTCATGCATTAATTAATTGGATGTTTTAATATTCTTGCTTTCGCCTTTTTATACGTTCAATCATTGCCTTTATCTAATAAATTTTCTGTAATAATTTTGTTGCGTTTGTTGCCTTTACTCGCTGTGCCCAATTGAGGTCGCCCTTTTGAAGCTCGCCTTTTTGTGCGCGCCCTTATTGAATAGAACCAGCATCAGGTGCCCTTTCAATGTAACAGGAACCACAGCATAGAGAGAAGTGCGTGCATTGCAACAGCTACGCATGTCGTAAATGTAGGAAGGACGGTTCTTGTAGCACGGAGAAAAAACACTAATAGTGTCAGATCCCTATGGCGGTAGTATGTATCGTGATCGTGACTGAGAGAATAAAAGTGAAATAAAAAACGGTATCTTTCACAAGTCCTATAAATGTACATGTAATGGGCTAGAATTCAGTATTCTAAAGAAAATGACATTTCGGTGTGTTGCTTAGTGTAATGGGCTGTAAACCAGTGTTTTAAAGAAAAGGCAGAATTTCTGGAAAATTCTGCTACAGGTTATTGCTGATGGCTATCTACAGGACATAAATATTTACCTGTCTTGCTAAAGAGTCACCTGCTTTGAATAGTCGGACTGCTTTGATTTAGTATCTCATCTACACACAATGTGGGGATACAGAACTGTCTGCTTCCTTGGAAAATTAACGAGTTCTGGGGACATTGGTTTCTAATCAAGTACTCAAAGTAAATGTGTTTACAATATTTGTTATACTGAGGAAATTGGCTTGCACCATTGTTTTCACTGATTGCCATGTTGATCTATGCAGAAATTGAAGCATATACAGTGGAACCTCGATTTGCGAGTAACTTGGTTTACGAGTGTTTTGCAAGACGAGCAAAAATTTTTAATAAATTTTGACTTGATAAACTAGCGAGGTCTTGCAGTACGAGAAGTATGTATACGCTTTGTCTGCTGAGCATCATATTTTCACAACTGAGCTGATGGTTCTTCTCTCTCTCTCGCTGCGGGATTGTGGGCAATCGTCTCCTATTCTCGGTCTGAGTCGGTGTGCTTCACTCATAGTAAACATCCGTACGAGCATATACTGTTTACTACAGCATTAGCATTGTGACTGTGTGTGCGCGCGCGTGTGTGCGCACGTGTGTTTGTGTGTGTGTGTGTGCTCGCACGCGCGTGTGTGCTGTGACGTGCGAGTCCCTGTCTTACACACTAAAACACAAAGCTTTATTCAGCTTGAAACAGACACAGCACTCAGGCAGGGCCCTGCACATTTGTAATATTCCTTGTTCCTTGTATCACCCATCGACGGCAGGCGCTTACAGCATGTCCGCGATCTTTTCGAATTCGCTTTTACGGCGAACTGCTACAGCCCTGGGAGACTGCGATTGCTTTGGGACGCTCTTCCGCGTGTCATCCCGTTGGGTGGAATCCCAGAAGAGTTTAGAAACTCACTCACACCAGCCATGATTCTATTCAAAAGTAAAGTGCAGGTTAATTTGTTTTATGTATTTTTACTTTATATTTTGTATTAATCATGTTTTATATAAATGGTTTTGGGTTGTTGAACAAATCATATGATTTTCCATTATTTCTTATGGGGAGATTCACTTTGATATACAAGTGCTTTGGACTGCGAGCACGTTTCCGGAATGAATTATGCTCGCAAACTGAGGTTCCACTGTATATATTTCTGGGAAAAGGAGAATAAAAAGAGAAGAGAACAGAGAAGTATGGTCTGAGACTCGGGACTGCTGCCTGTTTTTTTTTATGCTTTACGCCATATTGCTGTGGCTACACCCTGTAGCAACAGTGGCCTGAACCTGGCCCAGGATCCCCTAGGCCCGAGGTCGGTAACATACTGTACACAGTCTGTTACAGACGCAAACCAAATGTATGTGTGTACTGTATAATATTAACAATAAGAGCAGCTCACTACTGAAAATGGTAAATACAGGAGGCAGTTGGGATCAAACCGGGGACTCTTGATTATAAGTCAGCAAACCTTACCACTACACCACGGAAGCTGTTGTATTGTCCTTGAACCTTTTGTGAAAGTGTTTATTTGATCTTTGGACTTCAGGCTTCACACATTCTATAATTTAACATTAATTACTAAAATATGAAAAAGTTTCTGTTTTAACAATGTGTTTACACAGATTACTGTGGAAACGGAAGACACATGAAATGCATGTGTGCCAAATAACGATCTATTATTTCCACTCTAAAACTCCAGAACTACACTCCCAGATAATCAAACAAGGCCTGAGCTGGGAGAAGTTTGTGAACGTTCTGCGATGGTGAGGGGATGGACTAGCAGGCTGCTTGCTGCTTGTCTTAATCGGCACATTTACAGGACAAAAGACGCTGGCGGAGAGGTGCGAACGGATTTAAGGTGGGGCAGATTTACGAGTTTTCTTGTAGGCTCTGGTAATTCTAGTGTTAATGACACTGGAAGGGTGTGGCTCTGTTCAGGTGTAACGCCATTGGCTGATGGGGGCTACACCCCTAAAACCCGGCCTGTCATCAGCTGTAAAAAGTCATCACTCTGCAGCATTGTCCACTGTGCTCTGGCTCTTTTCTTAGCTATTGTTCATTTTATATAGCGCCTTTCACTAATTAGGGACTTATCTCCACACCAAGAGTGTTTTTTGAGGGGGATTCTGGGGGTTTAGCCTCTGATCTTAGGAATTCTGCCCCGATGACAGCTTCCCACCCCACCCAACCTGCCCAGGTCACTTAGGCTTGTGGCCCCTGATGTTTGGAAGCCCAGTTCTTGTTCCTCCCACTTTGGTTTTCTCAAAATGCTCATCAACAGGGCGAAAATACCAAGGGGTGCCCCTAAATTTGCATCTGTTTCATTAGGGAGGGGGGCTTATCCCTTAATAAGTGTTAAAGCTAGTGACACCCCTGCTCCAACTCCTATTGGTTTCCTTTGCATTTAAAGAAATATTTTCTGGACTTTTTGGACCCCTGACTTGTCACTGGGCTGCGTTCACTGTCACCGTCTCTGTCAGTGTAGCTTTAATTTATAATCAAATTGTGCCAGTTATGACCCTCAGTAAATCAGTCGGCACAGAGCGGAGCTCGGGTGTTCATCATTCTCTAGAAAAATAAAAACACCAGAAATGGGCAAAAATCACAGAAGACAGCATTAAGTGCAGCATACACAATGAGCTCATCCTGCCAGCAGTGGGTGCAGTTCTACATCCTGGGTCACAGGGGGCGCTGGTCACACACTCACACACACCAGGCCAGCTGACCCAACATCCACGTCACTGGACTATGGAGGTGTGAACAAGAGAGCAGAAATACTGAAATTAAAAGTATGTGTCTGAGTTGAAAACACAGTACTGGTGAATGTAAGGTGGCTTCACCGATCTCCTGTCATGTCACCTCTCTTTCAGCTCAGAGAGTCCTTTAAGGATCTCAAGAAGAAATTCAACAACCTAAAATTCAACTACATGAAGAAGAATGACAAGGCCCGGAACATGAAAGCGGTCAAATATCAACTCCAGCAGGTCGAGATGTATGCGGAGAAAATTCAGGTGAGAAAAACCGAATAAGGGACGACAGCCTTGTCACATGGCGGCACGACGGGTGTGCCATCCACATTCATTCATTTATTTATTTATCTAGCGCTTCAGCCCAAAGGGGCTTGACATTTATTTTTTTTGTTGTTTTTAAATACATGACAGATTTCATGAGTCAGTCAGGGTCACATTTGCAGTTAGTGGTGGGATGTGAGTCAGGGACAGATCTGTTATCAGGGTATTCTGGGTGTGTGCCCTGGGGCTCTTATGACTTTTCATCAGACACAGCTTCTGGCCCCTGCTAGATGAAACAATTGAGTGTCTGTGTGATGAAATCACTTAAGGGGACCACCCCAATTTTGAGCGTCCACACGACAAAACAATCAAATCACATCGTTCAGTGAAACAATTAAGTGTTGGCACAATGAGCTCACTATAGGGGACCACCCACCAATAGAGTGTCCACGCAGAAAGACCAAAAGTGTGAATTACCATCATGCATAAAACAAGCAGGTATCCGCATGTTAAAAGTAAGTAAGGGGGCCTGTGGGGGTCCAAATCTGGCTTGGATGGGAGTGTACATAGTGCCGAGGCAGTTTACAGACGCATTACAGTTACTTCACATTCAAGTTCTGAGAGGTCACATGATCTGCTCGGGGTCCTGTAGGTGGTCAGTGTTGGGACGTGAATGTTTGACTCTGTGATTTTAATAGAAAGCCATTTAAGGGACATTAAAGTTAGAACACCGTAGCAGATTTGATAAGTACTAGCCTTTTGGCCCAGCATGCTTGCCAGTTGTATTCACTTCACTTCTCCAAAATAACATCAAGTCGAGTTCTGAGGGTCCCTAAAGTCCTCCTGTCTGCCTCACTACTTGGTCACTTACTTCACACGTTCTCTGTGTAAAGAAAAACTTCCTCATGTTTGTGTGAAATTTCCCCTTCACAAGTTTCCAACTGTGTCCCCGTGTTCTTGATGAACTCATTTTAAAGTCCCCGTCTCAATCCACTGGACTCATTCCCTTCATCATTTTAAACGCTTCACTCAGGTCTCCTCTTCATCTCTTTTTTCTTAAACTCTAAAGGCTCAGCTCTTTTCATCTTTCCTCCCAGTAGCCCTGGAATCATCCCAGTCGCTCTTCTCTGGACTTCCTTAAGTGATGCTTTGTCTATTTTAGGTGCGTTCACATATAACACATAAAGCACCTACTGAGAGAGCCCTGTCTGTCTGTCTGTATGTCTGTCTGACTGTCGGCCCGTCCTCATGAAACATCTCCACCACCCATGGACGAATTTTATTGAAATGTGACCTACTTGTTCTTCAAGGACATTTGTCGAGACAGTTCAGTTTTCGTTGTGACATCATGAGAATACAAAATGACCAATATGTGGACACCAGTAAAACCAGCTAATATGAAAGGAGAAAAGCAACCAAAAGAAGCCCCCCATTTAGCTATTAATATTGGTTAAAAGACAATACGCAGTCCAACTGCTCACTAGCTGCACTTTGACCAACTCCGGTTGGGTCCCCCAGGCGAGGATCTATGACAGTGTTTCTCAACCTGTGGGGGATGCGAAAAAAAATGCGAAATTGAAGTAGAAGCTATTTATTGAAACAAACTCGTTTATTGCAACTGTTTCTTCTTCTTCTTTTGGCTGCTCCCACAGCAGATCATTTTCTTCCATATCTTTCTGTCCTCTGCATCTTGCTCTGTCACCCCTATCACCTGCATGTCCCCTCTCACCACATCCATAAACCTTCTCTTAGGCCTTCCTCTTTTCCTCTTCCCTGGTAGCTCTATCCTTAGCATCCTTCTCCCAGTATACACCCCTCATCTCTCCTCTGCACATGTCCAAATCAACGCAATCTCGCCTCTCTGACTTTGCCTCCCAACTGTCCAACTTGAGCTGACCCTCTAATGTCCTCATTTCTAATCCTGTCCATCCTCGTCATACCCAATGCAAATTTTAGCATCTTTAACTCTGCCACCTCCAGCTCTGTCTCCTGTGCCACCATCTCTAACCCATATAACATAGCTGGTCTCACTACCATCCTGTTGACCTTCCCTTTCACTCTTACTGATACCCGTCTGTCACAAATCACTCCTGACACTCTTCTCCACTCACTCCACCCTGCCTGCACTCTCTTGTTCACTTCTCCTCCACAATCCCTCTGTACTGTTGATCCCAAGTATTTAAACTCATCCACCTTCTCCAACTCTACTCCCTCATCCTCACCATTCCTCTGACCTCCCTCTCCTTAACACACATGTATTCTGTCTTGGTGGTCCTACTGACCTTCATTCCTCTCCTCTCATATCTCCACCTGTCCTGGGTCTCCTCAACCTACTCCCTACTCTCCCTACAGATCACAATGTCATCAGCAAACATCACAGTCCACGGGGACTCCTGTCTAATCTCGTTTGTCAACCTGTCCATCACCATTGCAAATAAGAAAGGGCTCAGAGCCGATCCCTGATGTAATCCCACCTCCGTCACTCCTACTACAGACCTCACAACTGTCACACTTCCCTCGTACATATCCTGTACAACTCTTATGTACTTCTCTGCCACTCCCAACTTCCTCATACAATACCACAGCTGCTCTCTCCTCACCCTGTCATGTGCTTTCTTCAGGTCCACAAAGACGCAATGCAACTCCTTCTCTCTACTTCTCCATCAACATCCTCAGAGCAAACATCTCATCTGTGGTGCTCTTTTTTGACATGACACCACACTGCTGCTCACTAATCATCACCTCCCTTCTTAACTGAGCTTCCACTACTCTTTCCCATAACTTCATGCTGTGGCTCATCAGTTTTATCCCCCTGTAGTTACTACAGTCCTGCACATCCCCCTTATTCTTAAATATCGGCCCACCAGTACACTTCTTCTCCAGTCCTCAGGTATCCTCTCACTTTCCAAGATTCCATTAAACAATCTGGTTAGAAACTCCAGTGCCATCTCTCCTAAACACCTCCATGCTTCCACAAGTATGTCATCTGGTCCAACGGCCTTTCCATTCTTCATCCTCTTCATCACTGTCCTTACTTCCTCCTTGCTAATCCATTGCACATCCTGATTCACTATCTCCACATCATCCAACCTCTTCTCTCTCTGGTTCTCTTCATTCATAAGCCTCTCAAAGTCCTCTTTCCATCTGCTCAACACACTCTCCTCACTTGTGAGTACGTTTCCATCTTTATCCTTTATCACCCTAACCTGCTGCACATCTTTCCCAGCTCGGCCCCTTCTCTGTAGCCCACCGGTCCTTTTCTCCATCCTTAATGTCCAACCTCTCATACAACTCCTCATATGTCTTTTCTTTAGCCTTTGCCACCTCTCTCTTCACCTTGCGCCTTATCTCATTGTATTTTTGTCTACTTTCTGCATCTATCTGACTATCCCATTTCTTCTTTGCCATCCTCTTCCTCTGTATACTCTCCTGTATTTCCTCCTTCCAACACCAGGTTTCTTTTTCCTCCTTCCTCTTTCCAGATGTCATGCAAAGCACCCTTCTTGCTGTCACCCTTACTACATTTGCTGTAGTTTCCCAGCTGTCTGGTGACACTTCACTGCCACCCAGTGCCTGTCTCACCTCCTCCCTAAACTCAATCTGGCAGTCTTCCTTTTTCAACTTCCACCATTTGATCCTTGGCTCTGCACTCACTCTCTTCCTCTTCCTGATCTCCAACGTCATCCTACAGACCACCATCCTATGCTGTCTAACTACACTTTCCCCTGCCACCACTTTGCAGTCTTCAATCTCCTTCAGATCAACTCTTCTGTTATTCTGTTTCTTTGTAAAATGTTAAAAAATGTATGTTTCTAATTTTTGTTTATAGTTTTCACGGTGCTCGTGACATTAACAAAGAATGTAAAGTTTGAGCCGTGAATAAAGATAAAGGCACCGGTCTGCGATTCTCTGCGTGTCGATTCAGTTAAATCAGGGACTGCTATAATTAGTGGCGTCACTTGTGGGCGGCAAGGAGTGTGGGAGGAAACCCATGCAGACACGGGGAGAACATGCAAATTCCACGCAGGGAGGACCCGGGACACGAACCCTTAATGCTCTCCTTACCGCGAGGCAGCAGCACTACCACTGCGCCACCATGCCACCCAAGTTAGCAATAGTGCATCACTTAAATGAAACGCTCTGTAAACATATATCCATTTTTATTTTAATTAAACGAATCCAAAAGATTTTACAAAAATTAATATCACATCCTGTTGCGAAAAAACATACGTGAAATACAATTATGTACTAAATTATTATCTTTGTAATTTTAATATTAACAAAAAATAATTTCCGTTTATAAAATTATTGATTAGAACTCAAAGTTGTATGCGATGCCTCTAAGGCAATCACTTACATTACAATTTTCAAAATTTTGGGCGATTCCTTTGATTCTAGCAGAAAGAGCAGCACACTTCTTGTTTCTCGGATTGCCTATCATCATCTATCAATTTTCTTTTACCTCTAATTGACGAAATTCTTTCTGCCGTTGTGAAATTTTATAAAGTTGATTTTAGGTTTAGTCACGATGTAAAAATAACGCTTTCAGTGAGAAAGTAATACACGGTGTGGTGAGTGGTGATGCTGTCTGTGAGGTGTCGATGGCCACACACCACCGATAATCAGTCGGCGAAAACCGTAAACGCACGTCTTGAAACGGCTGCAGTGCTGGCAAAAAAAACACGCGAAGTCCATTGCAATCGTACAATACTATATCACATAACACGGATAAAATTTGAAGTACAATACTCACCTTTTATGGAGGTGGTCACACATACTATGTTCAGTGGAACACGTTGATCTGTGAGTCTCAGAAGAACACTACCTGAGTGAACCATTTTTATTTTCAATGTTGGGTGAGGTTTATTAAATTTTTTATTTCAATTATAAATATGTACATTGTGAGACTTGCCCGGACACCACCAGACTGAGACCACATCTTTATGCAAAAACTCTTTATTTGCTTCCCGTTCTCCACACAACTCACAGTGCTTTAGCCCCAGTCTCCCTTCTCCTGGGCCTTCTCTCGCCTTGTCACTGGGCCACCTCTACTCTCTCTCCAGGAGCTTCGTCCTGCTCCTGCTCCCGACTCCAGCTCATTGATGGGAGGGAGGCGGCCCCATTTATAGCTACCCGGATGTGCTCCAGGTGGTTCCCGGCAATCTTCCCTTGACACGCCCCTGTGTGGCGGAAGTGCCGGCTGTCTTTCTGGAAGCACTCCGGGTGTCTCTTTTTCCTTCTTCCCCCCAGCACTTCCTAGTGTGGCGGAAGTGCTGAGGTCCCAAGTCCTCCAGGCATGAGGACGCTCCTTGGCGGTCCGGAGGAGGCATGAGCCCTCCTCCTGTCCTTCTGGGCGTCCCGGCTGGGTACCACGTGCCACAACATCAATACTGGGTCAGAATATAGTGGTGGTGAAAATTACCGAGGGTGCTATGTGGGAGGCAACTTATCCGGATGCCGCTGTCAGTCACCACTAAGACCTGTTCCACCACCCTGTAGTTCCGAGGGTCTCCTACAGTGTTTGGCCTTCACCGTCCCCGTCACTGTAGTTTTTTGCGTATAATCAAACTGTGCAAATTATGACCCTCAGTAAATCAGTCAGCTCAGAGCGGCACTCAGGTGTTCATCACACGCTGGGAAAAATTCACTAAAACGCCAGAAACGGGCAAAAATCACAGAAGACAACATTAAGTGAGGCAAACACAAGGCGCTCATCCTGCCAGCCGTGGGTGCAGTTCTACATCCTGGCTCACAGGGGGCGCCGGTCACACACACACACATATCTGCACACACCGGGCCAGCGGACCCCACGTCCACGTCACTGGATTACGGAGGAGCAGAAATACTGAAATTAAAAATGTGTGTTATAATGTAAGCCTTCAAGATGAGATTATTTTACTTCAAGAAACCAATGGCACCCAACGTGTTTTGGAGCAGGGACCTCACAGCTAAGGCCATTTCTAACAGTGGACCCCTTGATTCTTAATGTCATTCTGCATTACATTTTCATATTTTATTTTATGAAATGGGCGGCACGGTGGCGCAGTGGGTAGCACTGCTACCTCGCAGTTTGGAGACCCGGGTTCGCTTCCCGTGTCCTCTCTGCGTAGAGTTTGCATGTTCTCCCCGTGTCTGCGTGGGTTTCCTCCGGGCACTCCGGTTTCCTCCCAAAGACATGCAGGTTAGGTGGATTGGCGATTCTAAATTGACCCTAGTGTATGCTTGGTGTGTGGGTGTGTTTGTGTGTGTCAATGCGGTGGGTTGGCACCCTGCCCGGGATTGGTTCCTGCCTTGTGCCCTGTGTTGGCTGGGATTGGCTCCAGCAGACCCCCGTGAACCTGTGTTCAGATTCAGCGGGTTGGAAAATGGATGGATGGATTTTATGAAAGGCACATCCCATAACCCTCAGCTTGTTGAGCAGCACACCACCCATCAGCTCTGATGCATGCCACTGCCTTGGTTTGCCCTGACCAGACGTGGGTGCTCTAAGCTGACATCAAAGTGAGTTTAGAAGAGAGACCCGTGCAGGCCAGAAGTTTTCTAGTGAAAGGCGCTATAAAATATTTAATTACATGACTGAGTCAGGACCGGGAGGGGTGGTGGTGTGGAACCCCCATTAGGCCATAAACCAGTGTAGTTAAACAATCTTTAACAGTCCTGGGCCTGGTGATTGTGGGGACCTGTGGAGGTACCAGCGCCTTGACCCTCAAACAGCTGGCATGGCTTAATTGCAGTGCCAAGGCTGGCTGCTCACTTCAAGAATAGCAGGATACCAGACTGGGGGTGAAGATGAAAGGTGTTGCCATGTTAAAGAGGGCAGGCAGCATGATTGCTGGTTATGTGATCGACAGGACTGGTGGGACAGAGACGCCACACACACACAACTGAGGGTCCCAACTTGAACACAAATGCAGCCATCTTAGACCCTGATTCACATTTGCAGGTCCTGCAGAAGAAACTGGGCAGCATCTCCACCAAAGTGAGCGCCGCCGCTGAACGGCAGGCCTTGGGAGAGAATCCCGGGGAAATCGAGGAGGTGCTGGGCGAGCTGCAGAAGCAGGTGGCCGACTTCGACAAGACGGTGGAGGAGTACAAGCAGCACCTGGACATGTCTGTGCGGCTGCAGCAGGCCATGGAGGAGGTAGGCAGGCGGGGGTCCTGGAGCCTTCAAGTTGTTTTCATTTTTATACTTCTTGTTCATTTATGTTATAATGGTGACATTATACCGCTGTTGTCACTGACATTTGGTGACATTTTTTCACAAGTACTGTATTTGTTGTGCTAGGTCAACACCAAAAATAGATAAAAGGGTAAGCAGGACCCCAAGCAAAGCAAAGCAAAGCCTGAACTGGGCCCGTACTTATCAAGCATCTCAGAATTGCAGTGAAAGTGTGACTGGCAGGAGAATTTGTCCCACCTCAGAGTGGGACATGAGAAGAAGTTAGTAAGCGTCGTATGCGCAATTCCAGCAAGGAGTAGAAAGTCACATCTGGGAATGAGTGATGTCACAATTCTGTGGTGCCCCGAGCTGCAAAGTGGTACTCATGGAGGCATTTTTGTAGTTTTCTGATAGAAACGCTAAAACTTCACCAGAAAGAAGGTAATCATCATCATCATCATCATCATCTCTATAATAAAACACTAAGGAATTTGTGCCCAGTCCCTCAGAGCAATCTGATTGGTTAGTTTGGCTTTGGTGATGCAACAAAAAAGGAAGTGCGAGTACGAGACGCACGTGGAGAAGTAAAGGCATATGAGGCACGTAGAGAGAGTCGCCTTCAAGGATGACAAGCATAACAATAGACATTGGGCCAGGAAGGCGTCTCGAAAATAATGGCAGAGTCTGAGAAGTGGGCTTTACAGGGACACACTGGAAGAGGGAGCACCAGTGAGGATACCGAGGGAAACAGCAGGAGAAACACGAAGGCCAAGAGACAGCAAGTATTTGAAATTGTTCTATCCGCTGCCTTCAACGGGTGCCATGGCTACTAATAATAACGGAAAGTCTGAATTTGCGTAATCCGTCCTAATTTGGGGTGTTCATAAGAAGGTAGAAGTACATAATAAACAACAATAATTGGATCAGATATTATCAGAAATATTAAAATGTGTGCTTCAACTTAAATATTTTATTGGCTAACTAAAACCCCAGTCCCAAAGGTATCATGTCCTGGTGAGCTGAATGACTTCAGGCCTGTCACCGGTCCACCACACCCTCGACCCTCTGCAGTTCACATACCAGGAGAAGGTGGGAGCGGAGGATGCCATCATCTACATGCTACACCGATCCCTCTCCCACTTGGACAGAGGCAGTGGTGCAGTAAGAATTATTTTTCTGGACTTCTCTAGAGCCTTCAACACCATCCAACCTCTGCTCCTTAGGGACAAGCTGACAGAGATGGGAGTAGATTCATACCTGGTGTCATGGATCGTGGACTATCTTACAGACAGACCTCAGTATGTGCGTCTCGGGAACTGCAGGTCTGACATTGTGGTCAGCAACACAGGAGCGCCACAGGGGACTGTACTTTCTCCAGTCCTGTTCAGCTGATATACATCAGACTTCCAATACAACTCGGAGTCCTGCCACGTGCAAAGGTAGAATGACGACACTGCTATCGTGGGCTGCATCAGGAGTGGGCAGGAGGAGGAGTATAGGAACCTCATCAAGGACTTTGTTAAATGGTGCGACTTAAACCACCTACACCTGAACACCAGCAAAACCAAGGAGCTGGTGGTGGATTTTAGGAGGCCCAGACCCCTCATGGACCCCGTGATCATCAGAGGTGACTGTGTGCAGATGGTGCAGACCTATAAATACCTGGGAGTGCAGCTGGATGATAAACTGGACTGGACTGCCAATACTGATGTTCAGTGCAAGAGAGGACAGAGCCGACTATACTTCATTAGAAGGCTGGCATCCTTCAACATCTGCAATAAGATGCTGCAGATGTTCTATCAGACGGTTGTGGCGAGCGCCCTCTTCTACGCGGTGGTGTGCTGGGGAGGCAGCATTAAGAAGAAGGATGCCTCACGCCTGGACAAACTGGTGAGGAAGGCAGGCTCCATTGTAGGCACGGAGCTGGACAGTTTGACATCTGTGGCAGAGCGACGGGCGCTGAGCAGACTCCTGTCAATCATGGAGAATCCACTGCATCCACTGAACAGGATCATCTCCAGACAGAGGAGCAGCTTCAGTGACAGACTGCTGTCACCGTCCTGCTCCACTGACAGACTGAGGAGATCGTTCCTCCGTCACACTATGTGACTCTTCAGTACCACCGGGGGGGGATAAATGTTAACATTATACAAAGTTATTGTCTGTTATACCTGCATTGTTATCACTCTTTAATTTAATATTGTTTATATCAGTATGCTGCTGCTGGAGTATGGGAATTTCCCCTTGGGATTAATAAAGTATCTATCTATCTATCTATCTATCTATCTATCTATCTATCTATCTATCTATCTATCTATCTATCTATCTATCTATCTATCTATCTATCTATCTATCTATCTATCTATCTATCTATCTATCTATCTATCTATCTATCTATCATATAGTGCCTTTCATCTATCTATCTATCTATCTATCTATCTATCTATCTATCTATCTATCTATCTATCTATCTATCTATCTATCTATCTATCTATCTATCTATCTATCTATCTATCTATCTATCTATCTATCTATCTATCTATCTATCTATCTATCTATCTATCTATCTCTCTCTCTCTCTCTCTCTAACAATATGCAGGCTTTCGAGGCAACTCTCGCCTGAAGAAGGGGCCTGAGTTCCCTCCAAAGCCTGCATATTATAATCTTTTTCATTAGCCAATAAAAGGGGTCATTTTGCTTGACTTCTCACTTCATCCCTAATGATAACAACAACATTTATTTCTATATCACATTTTCATACAAATGATGGAGAAAGAGAGAAGACAAAATAAATAAGAATTAAAATTAGGGAACACTAATTAACATAGAATAAAAGTAAGGTCCGATGGCCAGGGAGGACAGAAAAAACCAAAAAAAAAAAAAAACTCCAGACGGCTGGAGTAAAAAAAAAAAAAAATCTACAGGGGGTCTGAGGCCATAAGACCACCCAGCCCCCTCTAGGCATTCTACCCAACATCAGTGACCTCAATCAGTCCTCATGATATTCAGGGTTCTCATGGAAGAACTTAATGATGATGATGGTCACGTGGACTTCTGGCCTTTAATCCATCAATGGAGGAACATCATAGTGCTTTGATGAGGTGGTGGGGGCACAGATCAGCACCACAGAAAACTGGCAAAAAAAAAGAGAGTAGGGGTTAGTATGGATTGTGGAGCCACCATGAATGGTATTGATAATTAATTCAATATACAGAGCATCAGGGTTACACTAAGATGAAGCTGTGAGAAAGCCATGTTAAAGAAATGAGTTTTCAGCAGTATTTTTAAGTGCTCCACCATATCAGCCTGGATGAATTTCTATCAGTAAACTCGTATTCCATATTTGAGGTGCATAACAGCAGAAGTCCGCCCGCCTCACCGCTTCTTTTAAGTTTAGCTCTTGGAATTCTAAGCAGACACTCATTTAAAGATCTAAGGTTACGACTTGAAGTGTAAGGTGACAGGCATTCTGAGATATAGGATGGAGTGAAGACTTTGTAAACCATCAGCAGTATTTTAAAGTCAATTCTAAATGACACAGGTAACCAGTGTAGTGACGCTAAGCCTGGTGTGATGTGCTTGGATTTTCTTTTCCTAGTTAAGACTCTAGCAGCTGCATTCTGCACTCGTTGTAACTGATTGATGTCTTTTTTTGGGTGGTCCTGATAGGAGTGTGTTACAGTAATCTAGTCAACTAAAAACAAAAGCTTGAACTCATTTCTAAGCATCTTGCAAAGTTATAAGAGGTCTAACATTTGTTATATTTCTTAAGTGGAAAAATGCTATCCTAGTGATCTGATTAATATGTGATTTAAAATTCAGGTCCGAGTCAATAGTTACCCCTAAATTCTTTACCTCCGTCTTGACTTTTAATCCTAATGCATCAAGTTTATTTCTAATAACCTCATTATATCCATTATTGCCAATCACTAAAATTTCTGTTTTCTCCTTATTTACTTTGAGAAAATGACTATTCATCCATTCGGAAACACAAGTGAGACATTGTGACAGTGAATAAAGAGTGTTGGGGTCCTCAGGCGCTATTGATAAATACAGTTGTATGTCATCAGCATAGCTGTGGTAGCTCACGTTATGCCCTGAGATAATCTGACCTAATGGAAGCATGTAAATCGAAAAGAGAATATCATTTGTCTATGAAGTATAATTACCACAACTAACAAAGAATTTTCTACCTGCCAGATAAGATTCAAACCAATTTAAGACCCTGCCAGAGAAGCCCACCCATTGACTATGGCGATTTCTAAGAATATTGTGATCACTAGTACTACAAACTTAAATATTTAAAGTCTAAATATTCTTGGCTATAATACAAATTTGTCATTTATCACCTTTGATGGAGGTCCATAGATGTGTAGACCCCTAGTGAAGCATCAAAAATCAAAAATAACCTCATATTCATAATCACTGACCTTAAAATAGTCTAAAACGATACCTTGCACGCCTGTGTTTGAAGTCTGTTATTTTAAATCTTCTTGGAGTGACTCCTAGGGGGGTAGGACCACCGGTAAAGAGTCAGATATCACAAATATGATGATATTCATGATCAGCAATTTCAAAATAGCATGAAATGATGCCCTACATGGATGTATTACCAATCCCCATTTTTTGTATATTTGACCCCTCATATGCCATTAGTGGGTAAACCCTTGGGGTCCGTTTAGGTGGCCTGCACAACTTCAAGTCCCTCTGATCATTGTTGCTGGGACATCTTTACTCTATCATAAGGGTGTCATTTCTTGCACAAAATGTGGTCAATTAATGGACTAAAAAAAAATGAGGATTTTTTTGGGTGTAGAGAGACAAAAATAGGGAGAGACCCCAAAAAGGTAGACATTTTCCCAAACGGTGTGTCCTATGTGGGGGTTTTCTTACGCTTGTGAGTCTGGAGGTGCCGGACAAACAGAAACTGAAGTGATTTCTAAACGTTCAGAAGAAATTCTCATGAATGCGCTAATCCAATTGACGGGATTACATTCAAATGAAAGGTTTAAGCCCCTCACATCAGGTACTCCAGAGACCATTCTCAACAACATCAAGAGTAATGCAGGATTGACCCCCTTAAACAGACAGTCCGAGACACACAAACATGCCAAATGTTTATCCCGGTGATGGGCACATTTGTGATAAGTGATCCGCTGCCACACTTTCAGATGATGCCGCCATTAGGGCCACGGGAAATGTCTTGTAAAGTAACTGTTACTGATGGCCACGGCTGTTCTTGTGCGGTTTCTGAAGTTGCCTTCACTCTTCCAACATTCCTGATTGTCTCCCAGAGTCGTGTGCCATTACCCTTTCCGGGACCCTCCTTATCTTCTGCGAGGCTCTCGGGATGGCACTGCACTTATAGTAGTGGGGCACTGGAGTGTGTCAAGTCGAAGGGGTTTCAGTTTTATCCCTTAGCTCTCCATGTCCAGGCAGGACGTTTGATATTTCAGTCTGTCATCTGTTCCTCACTGGAGGGCTGACTAACCCCTTTGTTAAGCAGATGGTTGGCACCCTTTAGGGGCACAATGCCTCTTAATGGCTTAGAGAGCCCCAGAAGTGAGAGCAGCTGAAGAATATCAGTGGAGAAGTCCTCTCTGTGGTCCTCCTTATCTTCTGTGAGGCTGTGAGGCTCCACTTGTCTTCTTGAACCTTCCCAGACTTGTAAAGCGAATGTTCCAAGAGATTCGTGGAACGGCGAGCACAGTGGACACGTGTGACAATTCGCTGTCAATCACCCACCTAGTCCCGCCTCTCTTCAGCGTCCTATCTTGAACACTATTGTAATGTTTGCACCCAAGACCACCTCTGTATTGAAACTCTTACAATAGAGAGAGAGAGAGAGACCACCCACAAGGACTGGGGGGAATTGATCAGGTAAAGGGGGGGGGCAATAAAATGAGTTAAAATGCTGACTTTGAAATTGATCAAATATTACAGGGGGGCACTCAAAATATCAGATGGGGGTCTACTGAAGTGGGCTGATATTGTGATGCAGAGAAGCGTAAATTAGCTAGAATATGGGGGTCTGATCAAATATGAGTGGGCACTTGCTTTAGAATACAACAGGCAGGTGCTGGCCTCAGTCAGAGCACAAAATGCTAAGAACGCTGACGTTGGTCCAGGTGTGATGGGGGCACTCAAAGTGAGCCCCCCGTTCTGATGCCCCACCTGGACATTCTTCACTATTGCAGCGCTCCCTAGTGGCCCTAACTTCTGGGTGCCCGGCGTCCTAAGCCAGGCTGCTGGGGGCCAGCTGATGGCCTGTTGGGGTCCATGATTGCTGTCAACAAGAGATTCCTTTCTAACGGATCTGCGTGTTGAGTGATGTGAAGCCCCTCAGCTGTGTGCTCCTCCTCCTCCTCCTCTTCTTCCAGTTTATATTTAGCTGTTGCTTTTTATGTTGGACTGTCATCTTTCTTGCTGTCACAGCTGCCATGACTGTGCAGTTTACATCTCAGATTGGCACTTCACATACTGGGGCACCGGAGTGTATCAAGGAGAAGGGGCTCAATGCCCAAACAGTCCCAGCTCTCCATGTCCAGGCAGGAGACATTTCACGTCTCAATTTGTCACCTGTTTCTCTCTGGAGCAGACAGACGAAAGGAAAAATGAAGAAGCTGGACAAGAGCGACTATCATGGAGAGCCAACATGGCGGAGTTTGAACATCAGTACAGACGTCAAAAAGCAGGGCGAGGACTGAGCAGGTCTTTGGGTGACGAAAAAATCCACTGAACTGTGACAACTGGAACAAATCAAATTAAAATGACGTGGATGAACGAGAAATGACATACATGGGCATCTGCTTGTGTTTATAGCGAGAAAGAAAAGGCACCATATGACAGACAGCGAACGTCCTCGGACCCCTTCATGACCTGCACACTTTATTGTGTAATACATTGAAATTCAAATGGGAGGATTGGCCATTTGTGTCTGTAAGTCAACACTTAATCACCCAAAATGACAAAGTGGATTATCGATTGGAGCAAAAATGGCCAATTTATCCATTTAAAGTAACAATCTTCAACACAAGGCAGGAAGTGAAGGGGTCTCAATATGTTGTGAATCCATCCATCCATCCATTTTCCAACCCGCTGAATCCGAACACAGGGTCATGGGGGTCTGCTGGAGCCAATCCCAGCCAACACAGGGCACAAGGCAGGAACCAATCCCGGGCAGGGTGCCAACCCACCGCAAGACACACACAAACACACCAAGCACACACTAGGGCCAATTTAGAATCGCCAATCCACCTAACCTGCATGTCTGTGGACTGTGGGAGGAAACCCACGCAGACACTGGGAGAACATGCAAACTTCACGCAGGGAGGACCCGGGAATCGAACCCAGGTCCCCAGATCTCCCAACTGCAAGGCAGCAGCGCTACCCACTGCGCCACCGTGCTGCCAATGTTGTGAATCCAATGTGATATATAGATGATGATAACAATAATAATACATTTTATTTATATATTGTAGCACCTTTTCCATGCTGAAGGTGCTATATAATAGAGTGAATGGCACTATATAAATGAGGACCTATAGATAGGCAGAGTGAAAGGCACTATATGATAGTGAAAAGTGCTATATAATCGAGTGAAAGGCAATACACAGTATAACAAATAGCTAAATAGAGTAAAAGGTGCTATATAATAAATATATATATATATATATATATATATATATCCATCCATCCATTTTCCAACCCGCTGAATCCGAACACAGGGTCACGGGGGTCTGCTGGAGCCAATCCCAGCCAACACAGGGCACAAGGCAGGAAACAAACCTGGGCAGGGTGCCAACCCACCGCAGGACACACACAAACACAGCCACACACCAAGCACACACTAGGGACAATTTAGAATCGCCAATCCACCTAACCTGCATGTCTTTGGACTGTGGGAGGAAACCGGAGCGCCCGGAGGAAACCCACGCAGACACGGGGAGAACATGCAAACTCCACGCAGGGAGGACCCGGGAATCGAACCCAGGTCCCCAGATCTCCCAACTGCGAGGCAGCAGCGCTACTCACTGCGCCACCGTGCCGCCTATATATATATATATATATATATATATATATATATATATATATATATATATATATATATATATATATATATATATATATATATATATATATATATATATATATATATATATATATATATATATATATATATATATATATATAGAAAGAGATAGATATAAAAGGCACTATATAATAGATAAATAGTGAAAAGTGCTACATGACAGAGTGAAATTCAATATATAATAGATAGCTATATAGATAGAGTAAAAGGTGCTATTTTGGCAGACGGCCGGGTCCCTTTGACGTATGTTCTGGGGGAGCAACCATGGGCTGCTCAATACCTCCCCCGTGATGCTTGGTGGCAGCCTCCTTGGCTGACGGTGGTGCCTCAGCTTCCTGCAGGGCTCCATGGGAGATGGAGTTCTCCACCGCTCTGTTGGGATCTGGGGTGGCCGGCAGGGGGCGCTGGATGGGTCCCTGAGCCCAGCTGGACAATTCTTCAGCCCCACCCGGAAGTGCAACCGGAAACAGATGATCAAGCACCTGGAGCACTTCTGGGTGGGCCATAAAAGGGGCCAGCAACCACCACTCAATGGCCAGAGTCGGGAGGAGTGGTGGTGCCAGAAGGGAGTGTTGTGTTGGTGGAATGTGTTTTTGGGACTGTGTTGTGCCTGTGGGGTTCACGGGGACGACGTGCCCCACAGGTGAAGAAAAATAAATATTTGTTTTATTTTTACATGTGTCTCTGTGTCAGTCTGTGTCGGGTCAGGCTCAATACAGCGCCTTTGTTACGCTATGTCATAAATAGATAGATGTGCAGATAGGAGATAGATATGAAAGGCGCTATATAATAGATGAATTGATTTGAAAGGTGCGCTAAGATGGATAAGCACACTGAAGTGAAAGCTTGATCTGAAAAGGCGCCCCTGCGTGCCAAAGAGAGCACTTCACATTACCATCCACCGGGGGCGCTGTATTCACATGTTAGGGGAGTTGTGGAGGTATATCAGCCATGTTACGTTTGAGCTAACCTCATGATGTCAAGCTGAATGATTTCTCTTTTGATCTCCATCTCCCTTCCAGTATCAGTTCTGGTGTGAAGAAGCCAGTGCCACGGTGGTGCGAGTCGGGAAGTACTCCTCTGAATGCCAAACCAAGGAGGCAGTGGGGATCCTGTACAAGCAGTTTGAGAAGTTCGTCTGGCCCACCGTGCCCCAGCAGGAGGAGAGGATTAATCAGATCACAGAGCTGGCTGTGCGGCTGCATGGTGAGGACCACCGGCAGGCTTGTGACTTGTTGATTGGGCCTCGGGTGCCAGTTCTAGTGTTATGTAAAGGGTAAGCACTGATTTGGGGGGCAGAAACCTCCCAAAACGATCGGGTGCATCGGGTCAGCAGAATGCTGTGTTTGATTATTCACACATTGTGACCCCATGGTGACATTCTTCATCATTTTTATTGTAATGTCAATAACATTGTAGCATTTTCTAAGCCCACTTCATCCTGAGCAGGGTCACGGGAGGCTGGAGCCTAACCCAGCAACCATGGGGCACAAGGCAGGGATAACGCCCAGACAGTTCATCGCAGGGCTGAACACACACCACGCACTCACAGGCCAGTTTAGAGATGCCAGCCCGCCTAACCTGCACGTCTTTGGACTCGGGGAGAACATGCAAACTGCATGCAGGGGAGGTCAGGGGGGTGTGAACCTTAGTCTCCTTAGTGCGAGGCAGCAGCCCTGCCACCGCGCCACCATGCCACTCATGATGATGATGGCACATTTTATTTATATATAGCACCTTTCTCATACATACATATTAAGTGTCACCAGCTAATACTTCCCACCCCAGACAGACAAAGCCATCTGACCCCAACACTCTCACAAACTCAAGCTTATCTCACACGGTGGACCCCTTACCTGGGGTCTGCTGTTATCCCGATAGCCCTCTGTGCCACCAACCTTTGGCTCTCCTCACTTTACTAAGCAAAACGATGCAAAGCAACACATGCTGGATAATTTGTCCACTGAGCCGGACCCCCATAGGGGTGGTCTGCAGGGTAAGGTTTCTGACACCTGCCTGATATCTTGTGGTTCCCCCCAGATGGTCAGAAGGTGCAAAACAACTCTTCTACCAAGCAGCCCATCGGTTAAACTCGGCCTTTGGGTGCTGCCCCCTGGTGGGTGCCCCCCATTCTGTGTGTGGCTTTCATAGCTGATGACACCGAGGTGTCCACTTATTTATCAGGATGTTACGGTGTGGAGATTTCAAGCAAGTTGACTCTCATGAGTGGGGTTTGTTTCACCTGTTAGCAGATTTTTATGTCTGGCTGAGGGTCAGTGGTGGGGTCTGAGCCACAGCCTGCCATCAAAAGCCTTATGATACCCCAAAGATGAGGCTCTCTGGTCTTCTGTGGGCTCCTAAACACAAAACTGCATGGAATGGCGACCGTGCAACCCTGTGACCCCAAAGCCCACCTGACACTCACCTCTCTTACATGTGCAGGAGCTGAGGAGGGAAAGAAATTTGTGGAGAAGACAGTCAGCAAGCACACAGAGATCCTGGAGTCCATAAAGGAATTGTGCAATGGCTTACGAGACCTGGAGGAGAAACTGCAGGTAAGAGGGAGCGGCCCACCACTAGGGGGCACTAGACAGCAGGCCACTAATTCTGACTCTGACTGCACGGTTACGGCTGCTCTCGGTGTCCTTCTCTACATTTCTTGATTCCTGTTTATAATTGGACTTAGGATGTTCATTTTGATTTATTTTTTTATTTCTGTGTCCTTTAAAAATGATTTGTATGTACAGTTAATTCTCATTACCGGCATTGAGTGGGAGTTACATTCCTTGTGGAAGTGGAAACCGCGGATACTGAGGCATTCATCCTGTGGCAAGAGTTGGGTGAGGCTCTCTAGCAGTTTTATGGACATCGGGTTAAGCCAGAAATGGCGTGGTGGGCACAACTGGGACTGGTGCTATAATCTGCGGGGAAGATGGAAGAAATCACCAGTGATGGCATTCGCTGTGTGTGGTGGGCACATCTCATCGGAGATGTCATCTCAACCTTTGTGGTGTGGTGACACAGCTTTTCACAGGCCAGTGTGCTCACGATCCCCCTCATCTGAGTGGGGACAGTGGGGTGGTCCCCCCTCAGGGAATCGTCAAAGTGTGGGGAGGGGACTGTCACAGGCTACCTACGGGAGTAGGTAACCTGCTAGTAGTTTGTGACCGACCAGGACTGGAACTTGATGCCAGCAGAGTCAAAATAAAAGAATTACAGCAGGAAGAAAAAGTAAAATTGTGAATTTCCCCTTGGGATTAATAAAGTATCTATCTATCTATCTATCTATCTATCTATCTATCTATCTATCTATCTATCTATCTATCTATCTATCTATCTATCTATCTATCTATCTATCTATCTATCTGTTTTATAGTGCCTTTCATTTCTATCTATCTGTTTTATAGTGCCTTTCATTTCTATCTATCTATCTATCTATCTATCTATCTATCTATCTATCTATCTATCTATCTATCTATCTATCTATCTATCTATCTATCTATCTATCTATTTTATAGTGCCTTTCATTTCTATCTATCTGTTTTATAGTGCCTTTCATATCTATCTATCTATCTATCTATCTATCTATCTATCTATCTATCTATCTATCTATCTATCTATCTATCTATCTATCTATCTATCTATCTATCTATTTTATAGTGCCTTTCATTTCTATCTATCTGTTTTATAGTGCCTTTCATTTTTCTATCTATCTATCTATCTATCTATCTATCTATCTATCTATCTATCTATCTATCTATCTATCTATCTATCTATCTATCTATCTATCTATCTATCTATCTGTTTTATAGTGCCTTTCATTTCTATCTATCTATCTATCTATCTATCTATCTATCTATCTATCTATCTATCTATCTATCTATCTATCTATCTATCTGTTTTATAGTGCCTTTCATTTCTATCTATCTATCTATCTATCTATCTATCTATCTATCTATCTATCTATCTATCTATCTATCTATCTATCTATCTATCTATCTATCTATCTATCACAGCTGTTTATTCTATCAATCCTTTGGCAAGTAAAGTTCTGGGGCAGAAATATCTACAGTCATATGAAAAAGTTTGGGCCCCCTCTCATCCTGCATAATAATCGACTCTCCTTTCAACACTAAAGATAACAGTGGTATGTCTGTCATTTCCCATGAACAGCTGAGTACTGCGGTGTTTTCTGAAGAAAGATTTTTAGCGACGCAGTATTTATCCATTCATCCATCCATTTTCCAACCCGCTGAATCCGAACACAGGGTCACGGGGGTCTGCTGGAGCCAATCCCAGACAACACAGGGCACAAGGCAGGAACCAATCCTGGGCAGGGTGCCAACCCACTGCAGGACACACACACACACCAAGCACACACAGTAGGGCCAATTTAGAATGGCTAATCCACCTAACCTGCATGTCTTTGAACTGTTGGAGGAAACCCACGCAGACACAGGGAGAACAAACAAACTCCACGCAGGGAGGCTCAATGTCTGATTACTTGCAACACCAAATTGGTCAGATGATCTCATTAAGCCTTGAACTTCATAGACAGGTGTGTCCCATCATGAGATATAAAGGTATTTAAGGTGGTCAATTCCAAGTTGTGCTTCCTTCCCTTTGACTCTCCTCTGAAGAGTGACAGCATGAGATCCTCAAAGCAACTCTCCAAAGCTCTGAAAACAAAGATTGTTGAGTCTGATGGTTTAGGGGAAGGCTACAAAAAGCCATCTCAGAGGTGTAAACTGTCAGTTTCTGTAACTGTAAGGAATGGAATCAGGAAATGGAAGGCCACAGGCACAGTTGCTGTTAAACCAGCAGGTCTGGCAGGCCAAGAAAAATACAGGAGCGGCATATGAGCAGGATTGTGAGAATGGTGACAGACAACCACAGATCACCTCCAAAGACCTGCAAGAACATCTTGCTGCAGATGGTGTATCTGTACATCATTCTACAATTCAGCGCATCTATATGGCAGGGTGATGAGAAAGAAGCCCTTTCTGCACTCACATCACAAACAGAGTCGCTTGTTGTATGCCAATGCTCATTTAGACAAGCCAGATTCATTTTGGAACAAAGTGCTTTGGACTGATGAGACAAAAATGGAGTTATTTGGTCAGAACAAAAAGCGCTTTGCATGGCGGAAGAAGAACACCGCATTCCAAGAAAAACACCTGCTACCTACTGTCACATTTGGTGGAGGTTCCATCATGCTGTGGGGCTGTGTGGCTAGTTCAGGGACTGGGGCCCTTGTTAAAGTCGAGGGTCGCATGAATTCAACCCAATAGCAACAAATTGTTCAGGATAATGTTCAAGCATCAGTCACAAAGTTGAAGTTACGCAGGAGTTGGATATTCCAACAAGACAATGACCCAAAACACAGTTGGAAATCTACAAAGGCATTCATGCAGAGGGAGAAGTACAATGTTCTGGAATGGCCGTCACAGTCCCCTGACTTGAATATCATTGAAAATCTATGGGATGATTTGAAGCAGGCTGTCCATCAAATTGAACTGAACTGGAGAGATTTTGTATGAAGAATGGTCAGAAATACCTCCATCCAGAATCAGACACTCGTCAGAGGCTATAGGAGGACAGCGTCTAGAGGACTAAAGGAGGCTCAACTAAGTATTGATGTCATATCTCTGTTGGGGTGCCCACATTCATGCATATTGCATATTGCATATTTTCTGTTAATCCAAAGTCGACATGTTGACTTTATTCTCATAGTTTATTTTGTCATTAAAGTAAAATGTCGTAAACTAAACTTCATCCTAAAATCAATGTTTAATTTACTAGATTTTCTCAAACCCCGTCATAAGTTAATGTAGCACATTAAATGCTTTGTGTTAAGTGTTCTCCGAGCTTCTTAAACTGACTTCTTCTTGCACTGAGGAGGCGCAGGCAGTGATCGGCTCACAGAATCCATTCACTTCATGAAATTCCTGCTCTCACATATACTAGCAGGGTCAATATAGCAGAACAAAACCCCACATCCTACATGACTTAGAAAGGAAACTGAAGCATGCCAAGTAAACCCACCAGAAAAACATGCAAATTCAAGGCAGGGTACAACCGGGACCCCCTTACTGCGATGTAGCAGTGCAACCTCCACGCCGCCGTGTCCCCACATGTTTAATACCTGCTTTAATGCATTTCATCATGATAATGATATCAAGTATTTATCTTCTACTTATTACTATTTATGTTCTACTTTAATGACAAATTACGAGAATAAAGTCAACATGTCGACTTTATTCTCGTCATAAGCGTCACGATTAAAGTGGAAATGTCGAGAATAAAGTGTCGTCACACTATTACACAGTACCCAGGTACGTTACACAGTATTGAAAAGAAAATAAAACAAGTACAACCTGGCTTTCAGTATTATCCAGTAGTAATGAAACCGTATTCACAGATTTGAACATAATGGTCCACTTCCGACCTTTTAAATCCAAAGTATCTCCAGGCAACAGACACGGCTCTTTATTCGGCAAACGTTCTTCTGTGTCATCATGTTCAACTTTATCGTCTGCTTCAGCTTCAGTTTCAGAATATTCTCTGTCCATTTTCATTGCTCAATACCTCCACTAACACATGTACTCTGTTGCATGCGTGTTTAGCGGTGCAGCAGTGAAAAAGGTCCCTCCCTTAAACAGTTTCCCGCTGTGCCACGTTCCAAACGTCATTTAGGCAATTTAAACCGGTGTTGTGGTATAAGAACAATCCATATCATAACAAAAATAAAAAAAAGTTTTTTGGTATGAACCGGTATACCGCCCAGCACTAATGGTGAGTGTCGCTTCGCCCCTTTGACAATCATGAAAACATCACCTGTAAGCGTTACGCTTGGTTTACATTTTCTCATGGGCGCCGGCATTAAGGAAGCGGTTTTGTTTACGGTTGCCATGGTTTTGTTTCCCAGAGTTCATTTTTCAGGCGTTGTCGACTACTAATCAGTTGCTTTTCTGTGACGTTTGTCTGTACACAAGGTCATTATTACTTATCTTAATGATTTTTATCTGTTATTCGTTTGTTGATAGATAGATAGATAGATAGATAGATAGATAGATAGATAGATAGATAGATAGATAGATAGATAGATAGATAGATAGATAGATAGATATTAATTTTAGCGTAGTTGGCAGGATAAGTGATAGATAGATAGATAGATAGATAGATAGATAGATAATGAAAGGCACTATATAATAGATAGATAGATAGATAGATAGATAGATAGATAGATAGATAGATAGGATTAATAAAGTATCTATCTATCTATCTATCTATCTATCTATCTATCTATCTATCTATCTATCTATCTATCTATCTATCTATCTATCTATCTATCTATCTATCTATTATATAGTGCCTTTCATTATCTATCTATCTATCTATCTATCTATCTATCTATCTATCTATCTATCTATCTATCTATCTATCTATCTATCTATCACTTATCCTGCCAACTACGCTAAAATTAATATCTATCTATCTATCTATCTATCTATCTATCTATCTATCTATCTATCTATCTATCTATCTATCTATCTATCTATCTAAGGGGAAATTCCCATACTCCAGCAGCAGCATACTGATAATAAAAACAATATTAAATTAAAGATTGATAATAATGCAGGTAAAAACAGACAATAACTTTGTGTAATGTTAACGTTTACCCCCCTGGGTGGAATTGAAGAGTCACAGGACGGTGACAGCAGTCTGTTGCTGAAGCTGCTCCTCTGTCTGGAATATATATCCAATATATATATCCATATACAGTATATGTAAATATGTGTATATTTACATTACACCGAAGGCCTCTCTTTTTTTTTTTTCTGGGGGGACGGGCTTGTATGTGTTTTTCCCCCAACTGCTGCACTTGACTCTGAAGAAGGGATGAATTCCCAAAACGCCTCGGCCAGATTGCTCGATATTCTTAACCAGATGGACGTCGTCCACGTTTCCTTCCTGAGATTCTGATTTGAGTCTTGAGACGCTCAGATGTCGACTTTTTGGGTCTTTAGCCCAGAGGATTTGTTATTAGTACGATTTGGACTTGACTTTGACATGATTTTGACATCGGTGTGTGTTCTCACATTGATATTTGTATAAGCAGACGCTCCTCACTTAATGGCCGAGGTCCGATCCTGCTATTACGTCGTTGAGCGAATTGGTCGATAAGCGAGGAGCTGCTACCGGAGCTCATGCTATGAGCCCTTCCATTTTTTTTGAATGAACAGAAAGGATGCGGGCACTGCAACGGAAGAAGAAGCGGCGTGGCGCGGCTCATCTGCGGCCTAGAAGATTTTTCCGAGTTGAGTCACGTTGCGGCAGATTCCTCCCTCCCTCCCATGGAGATTTTCTTCACCCCCTTTTTCCTCTTCTTCATAATCACAGCCTCATTTTAGCCTCAGGAGGAACACTGCACCTCTTGCGACTGAAAAATGGCTTGAATCACGTGATGAGCGAGCAGTGGTGGCACACTGAAGGAGAAGGAAAAATAAAAAACAAAGCAACACGACGGGCTTGGAACGTGTGGACGCATAAACTTCCCACTCGTGTCTCGTTGAATGCGGAGTGAGCGCGGGAACGAAACTGAGACTGAGAAAGGGTGATGTGAGATGAGATGCTTGACGCCTGGATGACCACATTTCTTGTACAACATACAATACCGGCTGGTCAGAGAGCTTCTCGTAAGTCTGCGCGGTTGTTAAACAGGTCGGTTGATAAGTGAGGAGGGTCTGTATGTTGTGTGGTCACTAGGGGGCGTATCAGCACCCGAAACTTCCAAGACACAATTGCACCACAACGGCCTCACTTCAGCTGACGTGTTTTTAATGTAAGCAGCACGACTCGGCGGTACGGCACAACTCCACATCCGACTCCCAACTCCTCCCGAGTCGAGTATGATGGACCCAGGAGTACTTCATTTTCATTGCCCCTGGGAAGTAGTTCTGTCTGAGGCAGGACCCCAATAGTCCTTATGCCAAAGAACCCGACAAGGCAGGCCCCTGGAACCACAACTCCCATGCTTACCCTGCTGGGGCTCGCCAGATGAGATGCTGCCAACCAGTATCCGGGGATATGTCCTGCCCATAGCAGGCCATCACCCACTGTCCCGGCATTCCCAATCAGAATGTCCTTCTGAGGTTGCCGGGATGCCCACCCTGGTCTTCCTGTGCCCGTGTCCTGGCATGGCAGGGAAATGTCCTTCTCTCCACTGACCTTCCCATGGTCTCCTGCCCAGATGAGGGTGCAGGGTCCATCCGGGTTGGGATATCAGTTGCTCCCTCACAGTTGTTACATTCCTCTTGTATTATTTGGTTGAAATTGATCTTTTTGTATAAAACAATAAGCTGCTCCTTTGATGATTGTTAGGTGCTGAGTTAGCCAGGGCGTTAGAAGGAAAGGACCACCTTACCCGACACCTCTTCACATGCAGGTGTTAACAACAGGGGGCTTTCTGGCTACAGGCACCCACCAGGAATATTTCAGCCAAGCTTCAGCTGCAAATTGCCCACCGTGCTGGAGGCCATAAACGACTGACGGGCTGCTGTGTTCAGTTTCCGTACGCTGTGGGTGTACAGGCCAACGCTAAACTCTCATCTGCAGCCCTTCTGCTAATGTAATTGGGCAGGGAATTGACAACACTCAAATTGCAATAAGGGCACCTACTGAGGATGACGCTGCTTTCGATAACCGTAAGCGGTGACACTCCATCAACACACAACTCACCTGAGAGGACAGACACGGTGGCTTGGTGGCCCGGGACAACCCAGGATTCACTTCATTGGAGGGAGAGCAGCGCCGATCAGATGACTTGCCGGAGGTGCTGCCCATGATGGCTGGCTTGTTGGTAAGGTGACTGGCTGAACCCGTTGTTTGTCATATTTCATTGTAACACGCCTCTCGTATAATGACATGTGCCAGGTGGTAGTGACTACCCACTCAGACGCTGGCACCTTAAGCCTTTCCCCAACCACCAGAGCCCAGAGGAATGGCACCACAATGACATGCGGGGTGCGCCATAGGGCTCCTCTCCTCAAATGCTAGGGTCTCGGTACGTGAGGATGGGGGCTGCTCTACCAGCCAATGAAGGTCTTCGGCGTCATGATTGCATATGTATGAGGCTCATTAGCATAGTCCATATACGGGTGGCTGTTTCAGAGTGGTAACCAGGCGAGTAAGAGATGCGTTCACGTTGTAATAGACTGGTGTCCCTGCTGGGATCGCTGCTATCACTTTAAACAGCTGGGAGGCCAATACAGTAGAGAAAGGTGAAGTCTGCATGCTCCTCCGACCCACTAGATGGCGGCACCCCTGGGCTGTGGTACCCATTTGTACACCCGCATGGAATGCTGGGAATTTTAGTTCAGAAGGGCAGCCCTGTTGGGTTCCATGAGTGCCAGCTAGGGGTTGTTGCAGGAAGTTGCACTCTCTATTTTACGGGACTCCATGTGACCCGGAAGTACTTCCACCGGGTGATGCCCTGGCACCAGAAGTACTCCTGAATCTTTAATAAAAAAGAACTGAACTGCCTTGTCTGGGAGAGGAGACAGCAAAGAGAAGAGAAGAGAAGAGTGCGCCACCACCATCTACCCAAAGCACCATGATGATCCAACAATGATGGATGGATTAAAAGCCAGAAGTCTGTATGACCATCAGCATCAAGTGACTCTGTGAAAACCCGAACTACAAAGAGGACTATTTCATTTATGTTAGGTAGAATGCCCAGAGGGGACTGGGTGGTCTCGTGGCCTGGAACCCCTACAGATTTTATTTTTTTCTCCAGCCTTCTGGAGTTTTTTTTGTTTTTTCTGTCCCCCCTGGCCATCGGACCTTACTCCTTTCTATGTTAACTAATGTTGTCTTATTTTAATTTCTTATTTGTCTTTTATTTTTCTTTTCTTCATTATGTAAAGCACTTTGAGCTACTTTTTGTATGAAAATGTGCTATAGAAATAAATGTTGTTGTTGTTGTTGTTGTCATTGCAGTGTGGAGGTGTTTCTTTAAAATAAAAATCGTTGTTTTGAACCCGGGACTTCTCTGTCCATTTGTGTTTGGGGCTCTGTAGCACCCCCTGCTGATCACAGCATACACACATTGACAAGGTGGTTGTGAGTAAATTGCAAACAAATGTGCGTACAAAAGGTTTTATAACTCGCATCGAATTCACACAAGGTTTTCGAGGTGAGACCCCCGGGTCATTTGCATTAATTCTCTTTGCCTTTCTTAGTGCCGAACCAGCAGGGCTGAGGGGAGTCCGTGTACTTTTTGGTATTTGAAATTTCATTTTAGAAGCAAAAACGAAAAAACGAAAATGAAAAGAATTTTCAGATTTTGATTTTTGATTAAAGAATAAAATGATGGAAAATAAGGTATTTTTTAATTCTGTGGTAACAAATAGCAGTCATAAACTTAAAATTACACATACTTTTCTCGATTTATTTGTGATTCAAATAATGAAAGTGTAATAGCTCAAAAACAACAAAACAGACGCATTTTCGTTGTCTGGCACCAGAGCTACTTCTTCTTCTGCGCGATTTTTGATGACACGTGCGAACAGTTCTCCTCACAACTCATCGACCGACGGCCTTTAAGTTTCACTGCATGGCATCAGCAGGGGATGGACCATTATGTTGTTTTTCAGAATGAAAAGAACATTTCAATGTCCACTCCGGGACGAGGACATGACTGTAAAAAAACAGTCGCATCTTTCAGGTAAAAATACAAGCTTTGCAAACTTTGCTTCATTGATGTAGCAGTTCTTTTATGAACGTTGTTGTTGTTACTTACTGTGAAACAGCTAACATTTGGTGATTTCATTTACTAACACTAAGCCTGGCAAATTTTGTAGTGCTAGCATTTTGAATGTGTGTAAATGTGTGAATGGTTGATCATTGACAAGTGTAGCACATGTTAAGAAAACTTTCTGTAAATCACGTTGCTCTCCTAACGTGTTACACTTGTGCGCACTGTTAATACTCGAAACGATTACTCGCTATAGTAGCCGGTAAAAGTCAATGAGCAACCATTCAAAATGCTAGCACTATAAAAATTGCCAGACTTAGTGTTAGTAAATGAAATCGACAAATGTTAGCTGTTTCGTAGTAACAACAATAACGTTCATAAAAGAACTGCCACATCAATGAAGCAAAGTTTGCAAAACTTGTATTTTTACCTGAAAGATGCGACTCAATTTTTCTGCAGTTATGTCCTCGTCCCGGAGTGTCACTCTTTTACTGTTCCGAAAAACAATGTAATGATCCATCCTCTACTGATGCCATGCAGTGTAACTTCAAGGTCGTCGGTCGATGTGTTATGAGGAGGAGGACTGTTCGTACGTGGCATCAAAAATCGCACAGAAGAAGAAGTACCTCCGGTTTCAGACAATGAAAATGCGTCTGTTTTGTTGTTTTTGAGCTATTACACTTTCATTATTTGAATCACAAATAAATCGAGAAAAGTATGTGTAATTTTAAGTTTATCACTGTTATTTGCTACCACAGAATTAAAAAATACCTTATTTTCCATCATTTCATTCTTTGATCAAAAATCAAAATCTGAAAATTCCTTTCATTTTTGTTTTTTCATTTTTGCTTCTAAAATTAAATTTCAAATACCAAAAAGTACACGGAGGGGGATCCCTCGGTAAATTTTTTTTTTTTTTAGAAATTGAAGACAGGATGTAGTCAAAAAAACGAAAAGCCAAAGTCAAGACTGGAAGGCAGAAGAGATGGACAAGACTCGAGTGGCGAGGTGGAAAATCGTAGTCCAGGTTTGGAATCCAAAATAAACGGAATTGCAAAACACATTGGAATGGACCAGGAGAACTTGAAATAGTCACAACATGGCCGCACCGTCATCCCAATGCATCCTGGGATACAATGTTATGGCATCGGCAACTGTGCAGCACATGACGTTGGGGACCAAACAAGATGGAGTTGAAAAATGTGTGAAATAAAAGTAAACTGCGGCATGGTGGCACAGTGGGTAGCGCTGCTGCCTCGCAGTTAGGAGACCCGGGTTCGCTTCCCAGGTCCTCCCTGTGTGGAGTTTGCATGTTCTCCCCGTGTCTGCATGGGTTTCCTCCCACAATCCAAAGACATGCAGGTTAGGTGCAGTGGTGATCCTAAATTGTTCCTAGTGTGTGCCCTGCGGTGAGTTGGCACCCTTCCCGGGGTTTGTTTCCTGCCTTGTGCCCTGTGCTGGCTGGGATTGGCTCCAGCAGACCCCTGTTACCCTATAGTTAGGATATAGCGGGTTGGATAATGACTGACTGACTAGATAGATAGATAGATAGATAGATAGACAGATAGATAGATAGATAGATAGATAGATAGATAGATAGATAGATAGATAGATAGATAGATAGATAGATAGATAGATAGATAGAAAGGCACAGTCCAAAGACATGCAGGTTAGGTGCATTGGCGATCCTAAATTGTCCCTAGTGTGTGTGCCCTGCGGTGGGCTGGCGCCCTGCCCAGGGTTTGTTTCCTGCCTTGCGCCCTGTGTTGGCTGGGATTGGCTCCAGCAGACCCCCCTGACCCTGTAGTTAGGATATAGCGGTTTGGATAATGGATGGATAAAAGTAAATTTGTATTCCCTGGGTATAAAAATCCCAGAAATGGCACCAAGGACACCTCAAGGGACGTTCATTAAAAATGAATAAACAGTTCAAGCCCTAACAGCAGGCTGAGCTCTCTTGTCATCTGCGTCGTGGCCACCAGCAGGTTTAGTGGATTAGAGAGACGGTGTGTTGAATGGGCAAAGCCACTAGGGGGCCACGCTGCTCTCATTTACAGTGGCCAGTCTTGGCAGATGCCTGGCACACCTGGGTGATCACCCTGTCTCTCACTCTTCTCGTGCCCCCCGACCAGTGAGGGTGTCATCTCAGGCTTTTGATTTGACTCCAGTCGGGCACTGGGCACTGGACTTGGCACTCAAAGGTCCAAAGCTGATTGTAGGCTTCACGGTAGCTCATCTTGGCAAATTCTGCATTGTACTTAGTTGCTCCCAGGAGAAGGCTCTGCCTTTCTTTCTGTGAGTGCCCAGGTGGATGGTGCCCAGGCGGAGGTCCTCTTGTGCGATCAATCTTTTTTTTTTTTTTTTGCACAGGTGGAGGCTAATAAGGAAATGAACAAAAAGATGGAGGAGACCAACTCACGGCGGCAGGACACCAAGATGGAGAGTCGTGTAAGTGTGGACGTGGTCCCTCTGTGCTCTCCACCACCCTGAGGCTCTTCACTTAAGCATGTCGTGTAATCCTTGCGGTCAAGCAGGGCCAGATGTCACATGGGCCAGGGTAAAAGGTCAACCAAAAGTGGTTTAAACAAACAAGATGGGGAAAACGGTTAAAGAGCAACTTGGCAAGGATTTGCCGACAGCTAGATGAGGGTGGACTTTGAGATGTCAAACAAACCTGGGCGGCTCAAGAGACAGGGGTCTGTACTGGAAGGAATAATTTGACATGAGAGTAATGTTCTTGTGCAGGACGTATGTTGGGACAGCTGTTGATGAGGTAAATAAGGTGGCCTGAACGTATGATTTGTCATCATCTCTTTCCCAGAAGTGCAGAACCACTCAGTTCCCCTCAACCTTTAGCCACCATAATGGCCCTGTGGTCTTAGTCCTCTTGTCTTCATGTTAATCCTGCTGCTTTTCTCATCACAGGTGGATCTAAAGTGCGGAGCGGATGCCAAGACGGACCTTAGGGCCGAAAACCGCAACCAGAGTGAAGAGCGAGAATTGAAGAGCCCACCTCAGGAGGAGCGAGACGGCAGCTCCGAGCAGACCAAGTGTTTCTTGTCGACTGCACGACCTCTGCAGCTCTCTGCCTCCCCACTGGTGCCAAAGAGGAAGCTGACGGTCCTTCCACAGGCTGGACAATGGGCACCAGACACTCAGCTCACCGCTCACGAGGTGCCCGTGGGGTTTTCGGAGTCGCCGGTTGTCGAAGTGGATGGCGGTAGTCTTTCTCAGGTCAGTCTCAATGAGAGGACTCCATGATGGTTTGGCCAGGGCTCTGTCTTTTTGTTTGCTTATTTATGCACTTTGTTATAAATCGTTATTATGATCGTCGCCTCGCTCGTGCTTTCTTATGCTTTTGTGTTTTATGCTGAATTGGGGAGGCGGGGACAGAGGACACTGCCGGCTCCGCCCCCAGTGCTATTTAAGCCCCGGTATTGGCTGCTTTGTTCCTCTCCTGTTCTTTGGTTTTTTTGATGTTTGCCGTCACTCGAGTGGATTTCATGGCTTTTTGACTTTTGGTTGTTGTGTTTGTTTGATTTTGGGTTTCTTATTTCAAGGTCTGTCTGGTTATTTCTGATCTCACCCTGTGCGGACCCCCATCAGAGGGTGAAAAATGAGAAGTTTCAGTTACAACTGAGAACATTTAGACTTTAAACCAGCGTTTCTCAACCGTTAAGTATTTGCGACCCGAGTTTTCATAAGTTGTAATCGTGCCTCCCCTAACGTTTTTTTTGAAACACTAATAAAATGTATTCCTATATTTTTTGCTGCCGATACACCGCTACAAGTTTAAAATTTCCCTACGAATAGCGAAATTACGCCACATACGGAAACATTTGTGCCCCACAGATTGAGAACCGCTGCTTTAAACCTTTCACTTGATGCACACACGTCAATATTTCAAGGATTTGACGCGGCTCTTCTTGTTTAATTTGCAAATCCTCACACTACTTATGATCACCCCAAGTCTGCGAGGCTTTTGCTAATTCAGACTTTTTCCCTTTTGTTTTGCCAATTAAAGCTGGTGAAATTTAAGGATTTTGCTTTACAGTCGTATTCTTTTTAAAATTGTTGCATTATTCTCTACTAGCAAAATACCCGCGCTTCGCAGCGGAGAAGTAGTGTGTTAAAGAGGTTATGAAAAAGTAAAGGAAACATTTTAAAAATAACGTAACATGATTGTCAATGTAATTGTGTTGTCAATGTTATGAGTGTTGCTGTCATATATATATACATATACACATATACACACACATATACACACATATACAGATATATTATATATACATATACACATATATTTTTTATATATATATTTTTTATATATATATATATATATATATATATATATATAAAAAATATATATATATATATATATATATATACACATACATACATACATATACACACATAGATGCACTTACAATAACATAGAAATCAATATAAACAACATTAAACATCATTATCATATGAGAATATGAAGTAATATATAAGAAGCACATTTCATATAAATATAAATTATTAAACAGTAAAATCTTCTTCTATAATTTGCTACCGTGGCTTTTCGTTGGTCTGTCCATGATTTTAAATCACCTGTAGCTTGCAAACCGTTTCACCTATTGACTTGAAATCTGGTACACATATAGTACGTCACGTCTACTATCCGCTTTATGGGTGATGATTGTATTACTCTTTTTATGTTTATTTTATTTTAGAATCAACTCGTATCTGCGCACACCAGGGCGGCCGTGGGCAGATGCGTATGGTGTATTCACTCCATGTTATCGTGCATTGCGCTGTCACTGGTATTTTGATAAAAGAATTTGAACAATATATAAGAAGCGTATAAATTATTAAACAGTAAAACATTAACATTTAAGAAGTAAAGTTACATTAAGTACTACTGCAGTGCCTTCGGGTATACCTCATTTTTTCTTTGCCCATTACATGCTTAAATGTATACATTTTTTGGTGTACCTACCCGAGAACACGCGACATATAACCGAGCGTGGGAGAAGCATGGATTTTAAACACGCGTTGAGTTCATCTGCTGGTCTCCCTCGTGGAATAACTGGTAATGTTTGACTAAAATGTACAGCGAGTAAAACGACATTACCTCCTTTTTTTTTTTTACGATCTGTGAGATCTTGCTTTTTTCGGTTCAAGGCTTCATAAGCTCTTTTATGTTCAATGTTGTACTTAATAAGTACTAATTATCCCAAACCATCATCTTTGAATGTTGCAAGACTTTCGCCTTGTATGTAGATCGGGGTAATTACATTCATTGCATTCCTAGTCTGAATCACAATGTGATTGTATGGGTGGTTACCTGGCACTGTAGGGTTGCCACCCGTCCTTTAAAATACGGAATCATGCCGCGTTTGAGAATGAAATTGCGCGTCCCGTTTTGAATCAATACTGGACGGGATTTATCCCGTATTTTTTTTATCATTTTTTTTTTAAAGCAGCGTCTCATGCAAATCATCCCACACGCATTTTATGAAGATGCCTCCTTTCCTACTTTTGATTGGGTAATACTTGATGTCATCGTTAGTTTGATTGGTGTTTTTAACTGTCCAGTGAGGAGGGCGTGTCTTTTAAGTACAGTCTGCAAAGTGTTGGCACTGAGATGTGGCGTCAGCGCCATAGTTGAAGCCCCTAACGTTGCGGTCAGCAAGTCGGCTAACATCCGCCATGTGCCGTCTTTCAGTTGCGAGAAGCAGATCATAGAATGGTTGAAACTGTTGCCCCTAACGTTGCGCCACGGCGTGTGCTTCGTTTATACCTCGTGTCTTCTCATTAAACTTTTATCTCGCGAATATGTTATTGCAATCCGCAGCGGGAGCGTTTCTATAAAGTTAATTTAAACTTACGTTTTACACCGTGCTTTGTTTCCCTTATGAACATGCTTGTATGCTTAACTCGCTCCGTTCTCAATTGTTTAATTAATTTTTTGCTCTTCGCTGTTTGCGGCTGTTCCTCCATTTCCCCCTACTTCGTTCTTTTATCTCGCGAATATGTTATTGCAATCCTTAACGGGAGCGTTTCAATAAACTGATTGAAAATAGTTTTGCATTTACCTTTTTAGTAAAAGGCGAGCTTTTAAGCCTGAGAAATCACCCCGTAAATGCACACGTTTAATTGGACATGTGTTAATATGTATGGTTACACAGTATTAAAAGACAGTGAACAACGTCAGTTACCTTTCTTCCCGCGTTTGATAAAAGGTGAGCTTTTAAGCCTCAGAAATCACCCCGTAAATGCACACGTTTAATTGCACATGTGTTAATATGTATGCTCACACAGTATTAAAAGACAGTCAAAAATTAACGTCATTTACCTTCGTTCCCACGTGTGACTCGTGCTGTAAATGTCTTCCTTGTTTTTAGTTCACGTGATTACGTAGGAGGCGTGATGACGCGATACGTGACTCCGCCTCCTCCATTACAGTGTATGGACAAAAAATATGTTCCAGTTATGACCATTACGCTTTGAATTTCGAAATGAAACCTGCCTAACTTTTGTAAGTAAGCTGTAAGGAATGAGCCTGCCAAATTTCAGCCTTCCACCTACACGGGAAGTTGGAGAATTAGTGATGAGTGAGTCAGTCAGTCAGTGAGTGAGTGAGTGAGTTAGTGAGGGCTTTGCCTTTTATTAGTATAGATAGAATCTCTATAGAAGATTAATTGCTCAAATTTTAAATGTAAACGCAGCTTTTGTTATGGCGAATCAGAAGCTTTTGACAATTCCTATCTTTCTTTCTAGATAATTTGAATTTAACGGCTGTTTGTTGGTGTTTTGTCTTGGTAGAGTAATATATATTGCTCTACTTTCCCCTATTGTATTATTAATATGTAGCCTTTGTCAGAATGCCTCTAATCTCACAGACTTACCTCTGTGTATACAGGTGCTGCTCATAAAATTAGAATATCATGACAAAGTTGATTTATTTCAGTAATTCTATTCAAAAAGTGAAACTTGTATATTAGATTCATTCATTACACACAGACTGATGTATTTCAAATGTTTATTTCTTTTAAAGTTGATGATTAGAACTGACAACTAATGAAAGTCCCAAATTCAGTATCTCGGAAAATTAGAATATCAATTAAGACCAATGCAAAAAAAGGATTTTTAGAAATGTTGGCCAACTGAAAGGTATGAACATGAGCAGTATGAGCATGTACAGCACTCAATATTTAGTTGGGGCTCCTTTGGCCTGGATTACTGCAGCAATGCGGCGTGGCATGGAGTCGATCAGTCTGTGGCACTGCTCAGGTGTTATGAGAGCCCATGTTGCTCTGATAGTGGCCTTCAGCTCTTCTGAATTGTTGGGTCTGGCGTATTGCATCTTCCTCTTCACAATACCCCATAGATTTTCTATGGGGTTAAGGTCAGGCGAGTTTGCTGGCCAATCAAGAACAGGGATACCATGGTCCTTAAACCAGGTACTGGTAGCTTTGGCACTGTGTGCAGGTGCCAGGTCCTGTTGGAAAATGAAATCTGCATCTCCATGAAGTTCGTCAGCAGCAGGAAGCATGAAGTGCTCTAAAACTTCCTAGTAGACGGCTGCATTGACCTTGGACCTCAGAAAACACAATGGACCAACACCAGCAGATGACATGGCACCCCAAACCATCACTGACTGTGGAAAGGTTACACTGGACCTCACGCAACGTGGATTCTGTGCCTCTCCTCTCTTTCTCCAGACTCTGGGACCTTGATTTCCAAAGGAAATGCAAAATTTACTTTCATCAGAAAGCAGCAGTCCAGTCCTTTTTGTCTTTAGCCCAGGCGAGACGCTTCTGACGCTGTCTCTTGTTCTAGAGTGGCTTGACACAAGGAATGCGACAGCTGAAACCCATGTCTTGCATACGTCTGTGTGTGGTGGTTCTTGAAGCACTGACTCCAGCTGCAGTCCACTCTTTGTGAATCTCCCCCACATTTTTGTTTCACAATCCTCTCCATGGTGCGGTTATCCCTATTGCTTGTGCACTTTTTTCTACCACATCTTGTCCTTCCCTTCGCCTCTCTATTAATGTGCTTGGACACAGAGCTCTGTGAACAGCCAGCCTCTTTAGCAATGACCTTTTGTGTCTTGCCCTCCTTGTGCAAGGTGTCAATGGTCGTCTTTTGGACAACTGTCAAGTCCGCAGTCTTCCCCCTGATTGTGTAGCCTACAGAACTCGACTGAGAGACCATTTAAAGGCTTTTGAGTTAATTAGCTGATTAGAGTGTGGCACCAGGTGTCTTCAATATTGAACCTTTTCACAATATTCTAATTTTCCGAGATACTGAATTTGGGACTTTCATTAGTTGTCAGTTATAATCATCAACATTAAAAGAAATAAACATTTGAAATACATCAGTCTGTGTGTAATGAATGAATCTAATATACAAGTTTCACTTTTTGAATGGAATTACTGAAATAAATCAACTTTGTCATGAGATTCTAATTTTATGACCAGCACCTGTAAGGTATTATAGTATATAACTTATCCCCACCTTCCCTTCTATATCTATAGGCAATTAGGTGTAGCAAAAAGACAAGCAAGAGTTAAGTTACAATTTAAACATTGTATTATCGATAATATTCATAAATATTGGTGATCCTAAATTGTCCCGTGTGTGGGTGTCTGTGCCCTGCGGTAGGCTGGCACCCTGCCTGGGGTTTGTTCCTGCCTTGCACCCTGTGTTGGCTGAGATTGGCTCCAGCAGACCCCTGTAGTTAGGATATAACGGGTTGGATAATGGATGGTTGGATGTCCTCCTTTATTTATGGCCTTGTGACGGTGTGGGTCGGCTCCTTGCTCCCTTGGTCGATAACATAACCGGATGAGCGTGACTGATGAGGACAAAACCAGACGTGAAGAAGCAAGGGGAAGGTGCAAAGTGCTCAGTGCTTTGATTAAAGCCAACACTAAACTAGAATGTTCCAAAGGTGCAGTGCTCAATCATCCAATTCAAAACAAAGGTGAAGTGGAGGTTAAAATCGAAATGAACACCTCCATTAAAACGAGGTGCAAACCACCTGACAGGAAAGTTTCCTTTTTAAAAACCCGCTGCCTTTGATCTTTTAATTGGCGGCTCCTCTGCTTATCCCACGTGGGCCTCTCACCCTAACAGCAGACGTAGCTCACCTTCCTCAGGTTCAGGGGTCCCTGTCGTCCCTTGGCTACGGACCTCGGCTTGGGTCCCCAATGGCCAGGGCGCTCACTCTGGGGCTCTCGATCCCCGCTGCCTTCCCAGTCTACACTCCCGGTCACTCGCGGCCCATTCCAGTTGCCACTCCTCTTTGGGGCTCATTGCCTGGCCGCTTGCTTCCTCTCCCTCGAGCTGCACTCTTCAGCTCACTCGCTCTCGCTCCCTCCATCTTTTCTTCTTGTTTTCCTTTCTCAGTTTCTCTTCTCGTGCTTCCTTTCAAACTGGCGACATGGCACAGCTCCCGTCGTCAATGAGGGTCCCTACACCCGTTGTGGAAAGACCAGCCTCGACACAGACAGACACAGACTCGCAATGGCCTTAAGCACACACTTTAATTTTCTGATTCTTTTGTACACACAGGGCACCAACCGCCACCAATGTTCATAGTCCTTTCCTTGACTCTCTTGTCTTTCTCTTCTGCCGCCCTCACTCCTCCACTCTCAAGCTCTGTCCTCTGCCTCCCGACTCCGGCTCCCCGAATGGAGTGAGGCGGCCCCTTTTATGGGACACCCAGAAGCACTCCAGGTGTGGCCGGTTCCTCTTCCTGGCAGCACCTGGCAGAAGTGCTGCCATCCAGGGCTCTGGGATAGTCCAGGCACCCCCTTGGCGGTGACTGGACACCAACAGGGCTGAGCTTCCAAGCTGCAAATCTGTGGCCCTGATGTAATAGATAGATAGATAGATAGATAGATAGATAGAAAGTTACTGTGTAATAAATAGATAGGTAGACCTGAAAGGCACTATATAATAGATACATAGATACTTTATTAATCCCAATGGGAAATTCACATACTCCAGCAGCAGCATACTGATACAAAAACAATATTAAATTAAAGATTGATAACAATGTAGCTAAAAACAGACAATAACTTTGAATAATGTTAACGTTTACCCCGCACCCCGGGGAAGATATTGCCCCTCTCCCGGTCCTTCCCTTCTCCAGGCGTCCCAGTGGGGCAAGGACCCTGGTCATCTGCCACACTGCACACTAAGTGCAGGGCCATCCACTCCTGCAATCGCAAACGGGTACCTCTCGCCATGCTGAAACACAAAGACGCGAGTGTGGCGATTATTTATTTAAAAACGCCAAACAGCTGCGGAGCTCACTCTACCACAGGCCTTTAATGTACCGAGTTCTTCATATCTGTGGATTTCTTGAGTTAATCCCAATGTCTGGTGAGAACGTCACATGAACAGCCTCATTGGAAATCCATTTACTGAAAAACAAGTAAAAATAAAACATGGAGATGCATGTCAGCACTGTGCAGGCCGAAAAGCCTGTTTCTAGAGTTTGGGGTGAGGCTGCCCATGCCAGTAGGCCAAGCTGAGTTCTCCTCAGAGGTCTCTTCAGACTTCGCTGGGCGTTTTTGTGAATCCAACAATCGGGGGGGGGGGGGGGGGGGGTATTTTCAGTATCTGGTTGGCGATTAGGACTTGGGCTTTTGGGTTTGGGCTGATTTGTTGGCTTGGACTCTGCTAGGTTCATGCAAATGTTTCTCCTCCCAGTCCCTCATGGCCTCCATCTATAACCACTTTGGCAGAACACTGAGAAAGGCGCTATATATAAAGGGACAGCACTGCCCTGAGTTTGATTTCCAGCTCTGAGCATCCCAAAATTGGTGGGCTATATTTGAGGTGACATCTCCTGACCCCGGGCAGGTCTGCTCACCACCACCACCACCACCTTCTCCTCCTTTAAACAGCAGGGGGGTCCTGTGGGGGGCTGGCTGGCTTAAGGTTCATGCTTTAGACAGCTGCAGAGCCCCCTGTGGTCAGAGCATGTGGCCTGTCATTCATGTGACACCCACGTGAGGAGCGTTTGGGCAGCATGGCAAGGGGTCTTTGCCGAACACCAACACATCCAAGTCGTTTATGTTGCTAAAAGCTCGACCCACTGGTGGGCACCCTGATGTTTGTACCACTGAGAAAAGAGTTGGAGGAGCCTCAGGTGGCGCCAAACTGAGGAGGGCGCGTTACATGAAAAAAGGATTTTGTTCTTATATGGCTTGACTGTTAAACTGGGCGACACATCAGTTCATTTCATTTCTGGGACCACTCTCATGTATTCCTGCTGTGTTGGGGGACAAAAGAGATTAGAAAAGACGCTATATAAAAACAAAAAAAGAGTGTTTTCATTTGGAAAACTGTGAGTTTTTAAATGACCCCCATTATGAAGTGTGCAGGGTCGGGTCAGTTTATTAATAACTTACTGGCAGGCCAGCTGGAGGGTCCCAAGCAAACTGGTGCAATGCGCTATAAAACACCAATTCAGAAAACACAGGCATGGCACAACACCCAAGTGCAATCGAGGACTTTGCCAATGGCTTTCAGTACTGGGGCATTTTGAAATGTTGCTTATTTATTTAATCAATGAGACGGATGTTTGATTTTTGTTTACAGTCATGGCTGAAATTATCGGCATCCCTGGAATTTTCCCAGAAAATTATTGCAATTACTAACGTTTTTGTATATGCATGTTTATTTCCTTTATGTGCATTGGAACAACACAAAAAAACAGGAAAAAAAGCCAAATCTGACCTCATGTCACACAGAACTCCAAAAATGGGTCGGACAAAATTATTGGCACCCTTTCAAAATTGTGGGTAAACCGTTTTATTTCAAGCATATGATGCTCGTTTGAACTCACCTATGGCAAGAAACAGGTGCTGGCACTATAGCAATCACACGTGAAGCCAGTTAAAATGGAGACAAGTTGACTCAACCTTTCTGTTGTGTGTCTGAGTGTGCCACACTAAGCATGGAGAACAGACAGAAGAGCAAAGAATCGCCTGAGGACTTGAGAACAAAAATTGTGGAAAAATAACAACAATCTCAAGGCTACAAGTCCATCTCCAGAGATCTTCATGTTCCTTTGTCCACCGTGCGCAACATAATCAAGAAGTTCACAACACATGTCACTGTAGCTAATCTCCCTGGACGTGGACGGAAGAGAAAAATTAATAAAAGACTGCAACGAAGGATAATCCGAATGGTGGATAAACAACCCCAATGAACTTCAAAACATATTCGAGCTGTTCTGCAGACTCAGGGTGCATCAGTGTCAGCTCGAACTATTAGTCGACATCTGAACGAAATGAAACGCTATGGCAGGAGAGCCAGGAGGACCCCACTGCTGACACAGAAACATAAAAAAGCCAGGCTGGAGTTTGCCAAAATGTACTTGAGGAAGCCAAAATCCTTCTGAGCGAATGTCTAGTGGACGGATGAGACCAAGGTAGAGCTTTTTGGTAAAGCTCATCATTCTACTGTTTACAGAAAACGGAATGAGGCCTACGAGGAAAAGAACACAGTACCTACAGTCAAACATGGTGGAGGTTCTAAGATGTTTCGGGGATGTTTTGCTGCCTCTGGCACTGGATGCCTTGACTGTGTGCAAGGCATTATGAAATCTGAAGATTACCAAAAGATATTGGGTCGCGATGTAGGGCCCAGTGTCAGAAAGTTGGGTCTGCGTCAGAGGTCATGGGTGTTCCAGCAGGACAATGACCCCAAACATACCTCTAAAAGCACCCAGAAATGGTTGAAGACAAAGCGCTGGAGAGTTCTGAAGTGGCCAGCAATGAGTCCGGATCTAAATCTGATTGAACACTTATGGAGAGATCTCAGAATTGCTGTTGGGAGAAGGCGCCCTTCAAATCTGAGAAACCTTCAGCATTTTGTAAAAGAAGAGTGGTCAGAAATTCCAGTTGAGAGGTGTAACAAGCTTGTTGATGGTTATAGGAAGCACTTGATTTCAGTTATTTTTTCCTAAGGGCGTGCAACCAGATATTAAATTGAGGGTGCCAATAATTTTGTCCAGCCTGGTTTTTGAGTTCTGTGTGACATGATGTCAGATTTGGCTTTTTTTCTCTGTTTTGTTGTGTTGTTCCAATGCACATAAAGGAAATAAACATGTGGATACCAAAACATTTGTAATTGCAACAATTTTCTGGGAGAAATGGTGCATTTTCTGGGAAAATTCCAGGGGTGCCGACAATTTCGGCCATGAATGTATTAAATATGTCTGTAACCTTGAGTCCTTTTCCAAATCCAGCGCCAGAACAGACAACAGCGTGACATCTTAGTTATTCTTGAATGTGAGTTACAGCTGTTCACTTGGTTAACTGTGCACTGTCTTTGTGGGTGGAGCCCCAGGAGGTGGGGCCGCTCTGACATCACCACTGCTGGGCCTTCTGAGAAGGTTCAGAAGCTGGAATTTATTTTGTCGTGAAGCACGTTCCTACTAAAGACAAAATGGCAGTGAGGTCTCCAGAGGTAGGCCAGTACCTTAACTGCTCACCTAAGCTCAGCCAGGACCCCAACTCTCCCTTTCTGGCTTCAGCCTGAGCGGGCATCAGAAATGGAGAGTTGGTAAAACAACACTTCTAACAGAAACTCCATAAGAGGGAGGATAACCGTCAACCCCTGGCTTGTGAACAGAACTGGGCACCAAGGGATCTTTATATAAAAAAAGACAGAAGAGACCACCAAGACGGAGAGCGGGAGCTCCAGCAGTCGTGTAAGTGTGGATCTTGAGGCTCTTCACATAAGCATGTTGTGTAATCTTTACAGTCAACATCATCAGCAGGACCAGAGGTCACATGGGCCAGGGTGAATGGTCATCCAAAATAAGTATGAGAAAGCAGTGATGGAGGAGTCCAGGTCTCTTAAAGGGAAACTCAGCAAAGACTTGCAGACAGCTGGATGAGGGTGTGGGAGTAATGTGTAGGGAGTAATGTGACATGAGAGCAATGTAGAGACCAGAAGACATGGGACAAATGTCACAACTAGGAAAGACAAGACACTGGCGTGAAAACCAAAAGTCAGAGTTGAAGAAACCGACGTCAGGGTCTTTAACCAAAAAATTGTAAGCTGTAGGCACCACAGTGAGGAGAGTTTTGGGGTTGTGTATCCGCAGCCTCGGACTCCAGGCTTGTGATTTCTATTTCTCTTCAGTTGTCCTTTTCTGAGGCGTTTCCTAAAATGTTCACCTTTAGCTTGTGGTTTGTAGCCCAAGGATTTCAGATCTGATCTTCATTTCCTTCCAGAAAGGGTTACTGTAAAGTTAAATGTGACTCCATTTTGTTTGTTAAAGGTTTATCTTTATACTAGCAAAATACCCGCGCTTCGCAGCGGAGAAGTAGTGTGTTAAAGAGGTTATGAAAAAGAAAAGCAAACGTTTTAAAAATAACGTAACATGATTGTTAATGTCATTGTGTTGTCTTTGTTATGAGTGTTGCTATACACACACACATACACACACATAAACATATATATACATATGTACATATACACATATATACATATATATATATATACATATACACATCTACATATATATACATACATATACACATCTACATATATATACATACATATACACATCTACATATATATACATATATATATATATATATATACATACATATACACACACATACATATATACATATACACATACATACATACACATACATATATATATATATATACACATACATACATACATACATACATACACACACACATATATATATATATATTTACATATCTACATATATATACA